>NC_141782.1:15679119-15718446 GCF_054643075.1 Acanthaster planci
CACGGAGCCATGGGGAGGTTGTTGATTCAAACAGAGCTGCAGGTATAACTCAATTCAACCTGATACATTGATAGATGTATTGATTATTCAGTTACAATTTCTGATTGATTTTTGAAACCTACTTGCTCAACAAACAAAGACTTTCTTTCAGGAGGCACAAGAGGCACTTTTTCAACCAAAAATCTCAACATTCCATACAACAAATTTCAACAAAGTGGGACATACATAAACATGAGCATACTTTTTAGAAAATTTTTTATTTAAAATCAACAATAACGGGAAGAAGTTTGTAGGGTGCAGTCACAAATTGAGAGGGAATTTGTGAGAAAATGATGGATGTTTACAAACATCCATGGAGGCTTACATATCAAAACTTCTACTTGATTTTACTGACTTCAGTTCTAACCTCCTACCTCATCTAGTACAATAAGATGGAGAGGGGTGTGGTCAGTGATGCGCTGAAAGTAGGCGGGATCTTGGACTGTCTTGTCCACCCAGTACAGTACACCGAGGGCAACAACAGGATACCTGGTAAATAAAGACAGCACTGACAAATCTTAACTTAAATTCGGCCTAAATTGCACTCGCCTTTGCCTGTGTTATTTTGGTGCAAACCCAGTGAGAGAAACCATGTTTTTGCACGTCCCTTGGCATCTGATGCAAACCACAGTGACTAAATTGGCCAAACTATAGTGGTCTTTTGGCATTAAAAGGCATCTAAGTTGGCCAACTTGGCAATTTTTTGGCATCTAAGTAAAAAATGTGATAACTTGAGCCTTTGTTTATCCTTTGATGGCAACAATCTTTGATAATTATAAACTTCAACCAAAAACATTTAAAATCTGCCAGTGTAAAGCACTACTGGAAAAGAACAAGCACAGCTTTAGTATGTGTGATGGTATAGTTGCAAAACTACCGGCACCGACACAGCCAAAGATCGGAAAGTGGATCTATCATAGGTATTCCAGGAGGTACACTAGATTCTTTCCAAATGCACATCATAGCCTTCAACCTTTGCACCCACTGAATGGAAGTACGGATCCCAATTTGATAAAGCCTTTCACAGGCCGTCAAATATACACGTGTGTTACACCACGTTCCATCACAAAACGGGTCCAACGTCACTTCTCCGGAGACTCAAAAGCGGGCGAACAGCCTGGTAGGCTTGCTCCTGTGGTCGGTCATACCTGATACACTGGTAGAACGCAGTCAGTTCAGCGGTCAGCTCCGAGCCCACTTTCTGGTCGCAGCTGCAGATGCTGTGCACCTTCTCGATGGCCTGAGAGGTGGCTTTCAGCTCGTCCTTGTTCACGGTGACTCGCTTGTCCTGCCAGAATCGGGGGTAGAAATGGCAGACACAGTCAAAGTTGTATCCACCGTCAATTTCTTCAATTGACAGACCACTGCCACCACATGCCATGACTTACTTAATAATGCAGTGGCTTTGTGCACAATTACATGCAAAAGTAAGTCACAACAGGGTGTTTTTTGCACAAATGGGATCTCATGAATTAACATCACACCCCCCCCCCATTAGAACTTCAAGCTCCATTCTTTGCCAACAGAAATATCAAACTGTATAGAGTACCAAAGTGACTACGTCACACACACAATTATGTGTGTAAATGGGCATTAGCACGAGAACCAGCCCATACTCCATTCGTTTGCACTACACTTCCTGGTTCAAAATGATGTCACACTTCGGAACTCTACAGAGGACAAAGTCTGGGGTGTATTTCGTTTAGCGTCAGCAGCTGACGTTTTAAACTGGTAATGGAGGAGGAGAGGAAGACAAAGATTGTGACGAGGAATTGATTTCGAAAAAGGACCTTTTTTTCCGATATTGTTACCTTCTTGAAGGTCTCGTGGACGCTGGCTGCATAGGCCAGCAGGTAGGTGTGCTTGTGCCTGTGCTCGGGGTTCACGTTGGCTCCTGGCTTAAACAAGGTCTGCTTGAAGAGCTCCATGAGCTGAGGGATTCGGATCAGCTCCACTGGCGGTGGGTCGGGGTTACTGTAGAGCTTGAACAACTACATGGCAAAAGGGGCCACAAGTTTGTTTGTCTCTTTTTATAGTTTGTCTTTTGTTTATTGTATCATCTATGGTATTAATCTTCAGTGATGTACCAGCTGAAGAGTATTTTTATGGCAAGACTTCCTCCACTGAAAATCACCACAGGAAGAAACCGGTTTAGTTATATTCATCTGACCTTCTTCCCATGATCTCAGTGCAGATCCAACTTTTAATTAATCATCAAATCCAGTGATTCCAATTGCCATTTCCCAAATGAGACTGAGAGAGTTTACTTGGCTGCCATTTTGCAGATGGCTATCATGCAAAGCCTCTCTTATGCCCATTCTGGATGCTGGCCTGTTTATAGTAAGCCAAGCATGACTCAATTGTCCATGTTCAGGTAAGAAATCGGCCACTGATGTCAAGTATAGGGTGACCTACCACAGTAATGTCAGCAGTGTTGAGTGCTTCTCTACAGATCATCGACAGCAATGCTTGGCAGGCTTTAGGGTAGGCGGCAGCACAGCTTAGTGCAAGGCTAATCTGGGTAACTCCCTCACCCCTGGAGATACCAAACACAAACAAACAAACAAAGGACAGACAATTAGAGACTCCTCCAGAAGATGTATTACTGAAACAGGGTCCATTCGACAACAAGCTATTTCGCCAAACAGCGCGTAACTTATGCCAAGCATAGTATTAATTTCACAATGTCACCGCTGTGCAATGTACTTATAATTGATTTCATGAAACTGATCTCAACTTCGTGCTGTCATAGTTATATTAGACATCTTTGACAAGAAAGATTACCACTTTTGACAATGGTCATTTGTGCATGTTTTCATCAAGGTCGAAAACAATTACTGGATGAGCTCAATCCACCATTTTGAAAGAAAAAATATCACATTCTCTTGAACTGGGCAGCAACCCCTGATTGAGTTTCACAAGTTTTGGTTTAAATTTGACCGTATTCCACGAAACAGGTAAGGGGTCTGATAATTTCCTGGGTCCACCTCTGTTCGGCATAAGAAGATACATGGTGCACAGAAACTACCACTGACTTTAAAACAACAAAAATGCCTTCACTGTGGCACAAGCTCTGTGACCTACTTGTTCTTGCCAGCGTTCTGTACCTCTTGGTAAAGTCTCCGAATGATGGATCCACCATCTTTGTCCTTAGCTAGGAGGTGCATCAGCATCTGAGCGTACAGGTAAGTGTGTTCACCATGACACACCATCTTCTGCAGAGAGACAAGGGTAGGAGATCATAGCCGGAGCTTATCATTCCAATCTGTCATGAAAACATGCCTGTGGGCCCGGTGCATTTCTCCACCCACTTTTTATATGCAAATCTGCTAGAAACCTTCAAGAATTTTCCCAAGTCGACCGCTAGGCAGAAACCCCATGGTGAATTTTCTGTCTTGAAACTTTCAAGTTGAAGTGACAGTGTTGCAGACGAGTCCATCGTTAGTCCTCGGAAGCCCATCACAAGTCATTCAGTGATAAGCCGAATTACAGTCTATTAAAATGAACTGTGACAAGAGAATTCCGCTGTCACTGTTCACCCTGTTACTTATGACTAGTCTTGTGAAAGGACTTGTGACTGGACCGTTAAAAAGACTTGTGATGCACGTGACTGCAACGCTGCTGAAAGCGATCTGGAATTTTCCAAAGTCCCAAGCCGTGTAGAGTACATAGTGTGACATCACTGTGAACCAGAAAGTGCAGTGCAAACAAATGGAGTGCGCTCATGTTGGCTCACACACTGGTTTTTGTGCTAATGCCTATTGCACACATAATTGAGTGTGTGACGTATTCACTTGGGTACTCTGCAGCATCCTACAGCATATCTTGTTCCAAAGCTTTCAATAGGCAGTAAGCCCCTTGGCTGGCCTCTACTTCCCTAACTCTTGCAGGATCTTACAAAACCTCTGGGTATCCACATCTGGGATGGTTAAGGCAATAGTCCAGGCAGTAACCAGGGCTTATATTATTGGCCTTACTGTGACTTGGTACAGTGCCTAGGCCAATAGACTGATCCAGAATGCGTGTGGACAATTAAGACGTGCTTCTCTCTAACACCACACTGTATGCTTCCTTTACGTTAATTGAATGACTTTCTGACCTTTGTACATGTAAAGCCGTGATTGGTCAAAATATCATGGGGTGAGGCTTTATGGATTGGTCTATTAAATCATACATTACAGGGTCCTATGTGAAAATGCCTACGTGAAAAAAACATTGCTTCTAAAAATTGTGACACTAACCAAAGAAAAGGTTTCATTCACACTTCAGATTCGATAGCATGCTAAACTAGATAGGTTTGCAGTAGCACCATGGATATATCTCTTTTTTGAGTACGTGGGGTTCTGAAAAGAACCGATGCTACTCAACATTTCGGACAGTATGCTATGTCTGTCGTCAAGAGACCGCAGATAGCATGCTGTTTTCACAACCGGATGATGTTAGCATAAAGCTTAATAACTCAGACCTCAAGGGCTCATGTACCATGACTGCAATCTGCTCATAATAAGCCTATTTCTGCTATTTTGTGATGGGTTCTGCAGAATAAATTCTGGGAATTAACCTAGAGAGGTAATTTCTGAGCACAGCTGAAATGTAACTTGGAATATGTCTGCTTACGCTAAACTCTGGCAAATGTTTGATGACTGCATCTTCTCCGCCTTCCAGTAATTTATTGATGGTTGTCTGCAGCACTTTGGTGAACACCTCAATCTCGTGACAAGCTGTCGACACGTTACCAATTTCTCCCTGGTACCCTGCATCTGAGATCAACTGTGAAATTACAAAAAAATGTGAAAATGGAAAAACTGTCCAAAATCTACAGCACCTTTAACACAGCGACTGTTAAGTCTTTTCCTTTTTTTTTGAAGCTGTTAATCTACGCTAGGACAGAGCTGTAAACATGTAATATAAAAAAAAAACAAACAGAAAAAAAAGACAGCACGTTTGTCTCAGCCTTAATGATCTAGAGTTATGAATAAAGAGTGCACACCATTCCACTAAGTACCCTCGCACAGGCGTTCCCAAAGCAAGCTTGTACACATTCAGCATACTCTCCGCCACTCCAATAACAAAGCCAATAATGCCAATAATGATAGCACAGCACCTCGGAATGGTTTGCTAGATAGATGGCGCTTTGCAAGAGCTTGTTATTATTATTCTTAATGTCCCCCATTTGGTTCTCATGCTGGAGCAATACAACACAACCTAAACCACATTCCTGCTTGGGGTTCATGAGCAGCACCGACCTTAATTGTGAAGTTCAGCATGAGACAGTCAGGGTGCGCCTCTGCCAATTTGTAGAACAATGACCGCCAGGTGCGATGCTGGATCATAATCTCGAGCCAAGCTGGGGTCTACAGAAAGAAAAAAAGATCTCAAATGTTTTAACCACGAGCTGGCTTGATTTGTTTCTTGTATCATCGAGAGGACAGCTGGCGGCTTTCACAAGTCACAACGGACTTTTCCTCAAACCCCAACCCTCCAAGAACCTTCATCACCATACCTCATACATATTCATGTCATCATTCATGATCAGAAGCTAAAATCTCACCGGTCCATTCATCATCATGTGCCAGTCATTTTTTCTTTGCTGTTTACTAAGTGCGCATGCTAGGATCCGCACACAGCAGAATTTTCCAAAAGTTCAAGTTCTGATACAGCTATAAAAGGTTGTTTTTTTTTCTGGCTAGAAACTTCTCACAGATCAGTGAAATCCCAAGGTTCTTACCCCTCCCTCTTCACTGAAGATGGAGTCTGCCTTCTTGGGGTCAAAATGCTTGATGATGAGCGCTTTGAGATGGTCCTCCACCATCTGTTGAACCTCGGTGGGATTCACGCCTAGAGATACAGGATTGGAGAGGGGATCGTCGTTAATTTGTCTGGGTCTGTGTCTCTGGCACAGCACTCACAGCAATGAGCAAAAGAGAAACAATCAAACCAATTCTTGGTTTTAACCATCGAAATGCACCCTAGGCCTGTACATTTTTGCAAATATGCCTATATGTACGTGGCGTACTGGTGGTTTATGATTGATACGACTTGAAATGGCAAGGCAAGAGAAACCAAACAAGGTAGAAACACAAATAAAACAATCAACCAAGAAGGATTGTACTCCACACTTCTTCAAATGGTTCCTTGCCATGTAAAAAGGGACCATTTACCAAGTACTAACTGCGAGGGGTCTATTGCACTTTTTAAAATAACTGGACTCTGAGAGATTCTCAGAAAAAATGTTACCCTACAGACAGCAAGAGGTTCAACATTTAAGATGAAATAACATTGGTTGTGTAAAGGCAACTGCTAACCATATACAGAGTACTTTTCCTTCAAAATCAAGGTACCATACAATGGGAGATGTTTGAGATGCTGGTCCACTAATTGCTTGCGTGACCTTTGACCTAAAGTATATAAGCTCAAAATGACGAATATAATAGACTGGTCGACTGGGATCAGTACGAGTGTCACCACCAAGTGTCTCAGAAGTCTCTCGTTATTGTAATTTGGGGGGGGGTGTATTTTGTTTTATTTTTTGCCAGCACTGTCAGTGTGGTGCCTTGACTTACTTTACCTGTAAAGATGAGCCACTCTGCAAACAAGTTGACAGTCTGTGCCACAGCTGTATAATTCTCAGACAGCAACAAGACAACCTGTTCAGGTGTGCCCCCGGCCTGAAAGTACCTGAATGCACAGGTAAATTGGTCATTCAACAGATTAGTGGAAACTTGTGTCATCTCACAAATGTAATCCTGCTTTCTCTAACTGATGGTACCTTCAAACACAAGGGACAAAAATGTTTGAGAAACAATATCTTCAGTTTGATTTGAGTGAAAATACAAGCTAGGAACTGAAGCTCACAAGCCCGAAGAAACCTCTTGAGGAGAGAACGAGAAGCAGTTACAGTTCTCAGGGGGAAGGAAAACCCTACAAGAATATTCTGGGTAAAACCCATGAAACAGTGTAGGGGCTGAAAACCAAATGTACATGTGGGCTGGGCCGAGAGGTGAGAAAGGCAAGGAAAAACCACCACACCAATCTGACCTCCTTGCAAGCTTACACAAGGCCTGTGAAAGCTGAAACAAAACTCCTTCCGGTAGAAGCCTATGAGAGAAAAGACTCATTAATGTGCACTTTACAGGACAACAATCGACTCCTCCTTGTCATACCTTTTCAGATCTTTAAAGACACCCGACTCCATGATGTAGTCGGTGCTGGCGAATGCCTTGAGGCATTCTCTCTGTATGGCATCATCATCTTTGCTCTCATCCTCCCTGTAAGAATCTGCAATCTCCTCCGGTTCCTCCTCCTCAGGATCCACCTCCTGTCAATCAATTGAGTCAACGTTAATTACAAGTACATGTACTGGCCTGTCCGAATAACTTGACTTCACTACACCCAACAAAACCACTTTTCTGCATCACATTCAGGTGTCCATGAATGACACTAACAGCAGAGTGTCCACTCTGGAGAGGCAGAACAATGTGCTCTACAGTTCTTGAGAAACTCGTGCATGACTTGACCAAGATACAGACTGACTTGGGTAGACTACATGCAGTGCAATTAAAAGTTTAACTGCAATGTCGACTGAATTTAAGTGAGCAGTGGATATTTGACCAACAACCGGTAGGATTTGCTTTTGCGTGTTTGGTGGGCACAGCAACAGGGCATATGCAGTGTTTTGGAGACAGACATTTTACTTTGACACACGTCCGTCTACATCTGGTTCTGTGCCTATTGTCACTGTCAGTTTGATTACCATGGTATTAGGCTACAAGACAGAATTAAGACCTATTGCAATGGCAGGCTTTTCTTCCACCTGCCAAAAAGTTTATTGCACCAATCTGCCCCCACTGGAAACAGTAACCAGACAAGTGAGTAATAAATGGATCTCAGACATGTCAGACTTTATTTCCCCGTAAAAAATCCTCCAGGGCTGCAAATCTACAAAAAAAGACGAAAAGACAAGCATCAATCTTGTCATTGGCAAGTAAACAGCCTATGAACTGTTTAGACTCCAACTGCAACACCGAAATCTAAACTGAATCCACTAGTTACGAAAATGCCCTAGGTTAGCCCAGTGTGTGGAATGCACACGTGGCAAAACTACAATGGATCGTTCTTATGTCGCGTCACTGTCATGGCTGTACTGTACATGCAGCATGCAAAAATATAACTGGATCCACCGCTCAACTAATTCGGGTAATATGTACACAGATCTTTTTTCAGGTCTACAGTAGGCATATTTATTAATCTTATCAAGTACATTTTGTACTGGCCCACCAATATTATAGTCGCCAGGTCCTTTATTTCGCCACTTGCTGTGCAAACCAATCAGATATGAAGTATAATCCCTATCACACACGATGGGCCTACCAATAATTACAAAAACAAAAAAAGAACTAGGCCTAAAACTGTGGGGGCCGACGTGCGCTCCACTCCACCAGGTAGCGGGGCGGACGTCGTGGAGCGGGTGTGGACGTCGGACCCCACAGTTTTGGGGGTAAGCCTAAACAAGAGCCAGGCTTAGCCCGGCCCCTTGCTAACCACGTTAACCCAATAACTGGTTAATAAACTTTACGCATACCGGATGTTCATAATCCCAGTCGAAATCTTCTGCATCCATCATCACTGAATACGAATAATTAAACTGATATGGGTTTAACTCAAGACTAGTCGTAGTTTTTGGTTGATTCCATTATGCTGATCGTTACAAAATTCGCTGTTCATAAAGCAGACAGCATTACAAGAATGACAAGGGCGCAGCCATCTTTTTGACAACAGCCAATAATTTCCACGCTTTCTAATTAGGACTATCATGAAACAAGAGATTTGATTGGCTTATGGACTACGGCTTGACCTTTGAACCGATAAAACGTTTTACAAGCGCGCTGTAGTATGCCGGCGTAGCGTCTGGTGAGACACGTTGGACTCGAAGGACGGGTCTATAATTTCTCCTGAAATCCGCCGTCATCAATCGCTCCAAAATGGTAAAATGAAACTTTTCATGTAGAATAATTAATTGTGGTTTAGTAGATGTATTTATTTAATGATATAACCATTCTGTAGTGAAGTGAAGTGCCCATTGAGCATGATGATCATTGGATGGCAAATATAATACCTAAGACGCGAGAAAATGCATTGTCCTTCAGGTAGGCCTACCGTTACATTCACTTTTTACGATTTAAACATTTGACTTGGTTTGATTTATTCGTCTTACCATAGTATTAAAACGTAGATAATATCAGGATCGAACAGGGACAGAGGCATACAGACTATTCCGAGTCAGCTGTTGCTACCATAACTACTAGCATGATTAGGTTAGGGTAGTTACTTAGGCTAGGCCGGTTTAGGCCTACAGTCACTTCGCCCCACATCGCCCCTAACCACTTCGTCCCATCCCCACTTTGCCCCATTTCAACTTGTCCCATTTCCGAAATTCCGGTGATCGGATAGGAACCTCGGGAACCGCGGCAGAAAATTTTGTGGAAACATGCTCACTTCAAGTACTAACAAAACAATCTAAAATTAAACTCGTGCGCAGAAAATACACACATAGGCAAGATATTAAATTCTGGGAATTAGCTTTAAGAAATCTTGCAACATCAATTTTTTTTCAATGTGTGAGGTCACGTACATGTACGGTCGCGGCGGCATGAATAGACTGGTTGCCATACTCCATCACACATTCTCTTGCATGGGTGTGGCGCGGCGGGAACCAGCGCTTTGCGCATGTGTTTTTAACACAGTGAAACACGAAGAGAACTCTTGAAATTAGCAGAAGTTGCTTTTCAATGCTGTAAAGGTAACTGGGAAAACATATAAACACAAACATTATGAGAAAAATGTCGTTCTGAGGTGTTTGTGAAGACAAAAAACACGACAGGATTTATTTAATTTGTCTTTCTTATATTTATTTAATTTGTTTTTTCTAACTTGCCAATAAACATGTTAGGGCCTCGCCGAAAAATTAGGGTCGGTCGGGAAATCAAAAGCATTGTTTTGGCCTTTGCAAGTTGGATTCTCCCACTGTTACTTGGCTGCTCAAATGTTGATGTTTTCATTTGTTCCATCTAGGCCTATGCCTCTGTTACTAATAAAGAACAGAATGAACGATAATCGGTGGGACAAAGTGGAAATGGGGCGAATTGGAGCACCTCGGGCTGAATCACGGTAGCCTTTTAGTTAAGGCGTGCATGGTGCTGCTGCACCATTGCGCTGGTGTCTTCATCGTGCACTCCAATGACAGGTGCACGACGTGTACCCGCAGAACTGTGGGGTCTGATGTCCGTTCCACTCCCACCTTACGTAAAACTCCTAGGGGGAGGGAATTGAGCAGCATTTCTATGGGTACACAACTTCAAAATCCTTGTTCATACCCAGTTAAACGTCATGTAGAGCCCATGGCAAAAAAGGCTTGTTTTCTAGGGGCTCATGGAAGCAGGGCTGATGTAGAACCCCACAGTTATAGGGGTACCCTTGCCTGCCATGTTGGCGTTCTGGGAAAGAATTCCATATACGGACAACTCTAATTTCCCATAAAATGTTATGACCGTCAGAAAGTGATAGCATGTCCTTAAAAGTGAGGTTTAGCACAGAAAATCCCAAAGCATTTACTTAAAAACAATAGGCCTAGGTTTTTTCAGACAAGTCTCATACCGTAGGTTTGTGCTCAGGGCTTCAACTTTTTCCATTTTCTGGTTGCAATAAAAACGATGGAGTGCAAAAGTGACAAAAAAGCAGATCCATTTATCATCATCAGCCGTTATCTTTCCACTGGTGGACGAAAGCCTCAGCATGCCGATGCCAATTTGCTTTGTCTCCAGCTGCTGTTTGTCAGTGAACAGTGCCCCAATATCTGTCTGGGTCATCTCGCCACCTCCCTCGCTGTCTGCCTCTGTTCCTTTTGTCATCCATGGGTTTCCATAATCTTTTGATTTTTCCTTTGCTAAGGTGTCCTGCCCATTGCTACTTACTGAGTTTAACGATTTCCAAAATGTCTTGAATTTTGGTTTGTTCTCTTACCCAGTCATTTGTTTTCTGTCTGTATGTGTAATGCCAAGCATATTCCTCTCCATGTAATAATGTGCTGCAGCTATTCTACATGCTACATCCATTCACATGTAGCTTATTTACTTACTTATTAACTTTCTTCCACAGAGGCAACCCTTGGCGTGGGTTTTTTGGGGGTCAAATGAGCCCTCAAATGTAGGTGATGGTTCTTTAAGCATCAAGCCCAGGCTTGGGGATAAACTCACTTGTAAAGTGTTTCTGGGCTCATAAGCGATCCCACTGCCTCGAGTTCAACCGGGGCAACACAGTTTTCCACGATCAAAATGGCTTTGACTGAAGTCTTATCGGTGGATTTCTTCCCTTGCAAACCACACCAAACTTTTCTCAAATCAAAATAAAATACCCAAACCCATGCCCTACCTCGAGATAACATTGAAGCTGATCTCATTGTTCTCCTAAATTACCGAGGACTCCTTGCCACCACCAGCATGGGGTTTTCCTAGGTCAAACAAGCCCTTAAATGTAGGTGACAGCTTTTTAAACCAATATAATTATTGTTTTTTGTTACTTTTACACTCCATCGTTTCTGTTGCAACCAGAATCCTAGCAAGGGCTTTGTTACGGGTGTGCATCTTGAGCGCTCGCTGAACTGTTACAAATTCAATGTTGAATATCAAATGGTTACTTATTCAACATTGAATGTTGAACGAGGAATAAGTAACTGACTTCACACCGCCATGGATCAGGTGGATATTCGGCTGTCCGTCGGCAAGATTTAACTAAGTGATATTTAGCGGTAAAAATCTTTTACCTTGACTTATCTTTAGGCTGGTTCTGCGCCAACATACACTGTGTTTTCATTGGACTTTTTCTTCTGCGGCCACACCAAAACTTCCAAAGATTTAGTGCTTTCCAATTTCCATGTGCTGTAGTACGCATGAAACGATTGGATTGGCGCATTGCGTGGGGTTCTATACAAGCAGTGTCCTTCGAAATGCAGCATGCGGAAACCTAGTCTGTGAGGAGTGGACTTCATTGGTTCCCACGTAACTTGTATTCAGCCAAAGTCGAAAACCGGTGATTCTATGTCACAGTTGGACATTGAAAAAGGAAAAGTAAAGTCCTAGATTTCCCGTATGATTGACCAATTGAACAGCCAGATTGCTTGGTCATTCTTATTCCTGACTGCCAATGGCATATGAATATTAATATTTAAATTGAAGGATTCAGGGCTGTTTTGGTTATTTGAATGTCTGTTATTTGAATGTTGTAGTTGTGAGGCCTAGTTGAAAATGTTCAGATGGTGAGAGTATTATATGAGAATCTTGTTCCTCTTTTGGCATCTGAAAATTGCAAAGTGAAATTGGAGAAATTCCATATAAGGGAGACTTGTAGTGTTAAACTATGATTGAGCACGTGCCAAGGGTAAATCATTAATTGTCCTCGTTTTAGATGGAATGGACTTGTGTCTTCAAGTGCATTTACCCTGACTTAAATCCGTATGTACGAGGAACGCGATTGGACACTTGTTATTTGCATTCGAAGACTGTGAATGAATAGTTTGTGTATATTTTAAAGCATAATTTGAAGGTTTTTTCAGTACAAAGATTTTCTTGACATCTTTGCATTGACTGACAATCACTAAGATTAGTCTCTTTATATTCCATGCCTTCCAACTCCTCCTGCCACAATCGCAAGTTGCATTACTCAAACGGCTGTATAATCTCTTGTTTGGGGTTGCAGACGGTCGGCAAGAGCTCCAAGATGTTGCAGCACATCAACTACAGGATGCGGATCAGCCTGCAAGACGGCCGCATCTTCATTGGCACTTTCCTGGCCTTTGACAAGCACATGAACCTGGTGCTGGGCGACTGCGAGGAGTTTCGGAAGATCAAGCCCAAGAGCTCCAAGATGCCGGAGCGGGAGGAGAAGCGAGCCTTGGGGCTTGTGCTGCTGAGAGGGGAGAACCTTGTATCCATGACGGTGGAGGGGCCGCCTGTGCAGTCGGTGAGTGCGCTGGTTAAACTGCTCAGTTAGCCTTTTCCTGACTTCTCGCACCTTTCCCATCCGTGACAAGGGGACTTAGAAAGCTGACTAAAAAGTGAACTCATTGCTTATGTAATAGGGAGTCCCAGGGACAAACAGCTGTCATCCAGGAGGCTTAACCCTCCTATGCTGAAGTCACTCTTTGGGTCATTTGGTGAACACCTCAAAGAAGCACAGCTGTGTTGTGCACTGCACCAACAGTCCCTCACAGGAATATCAAATTGCACTTTTGTGCTGCCCAACAACTGTGCTTCACTGTTTCATGTGCATAACTGTGCAGTAAACTAAATGCAGTGAAGAGGACTGCACAGAAGACCCTGGGTCATTTTGTGCTTGCAATCTACTGTGTACACACTGAACCAGTGCATGTTTGAGTTCCATATAGAAAATACATGCTCACCAGTGACTGTGGGCATTTGTGCACATTTGTGCTGTAAAACCAAAGGAGGCTTAATCTATGCTGAGAAGACTTCATTACTGCAGTGGCACTACTGTCAATTTTGTGTTTTTAAACTTTAGGCATGCGTATGTTGACAAGTCATAGCACTCAGTTGGTGTTACAGGTGTATAATGTACCACCTGTCCAATGTGATGCCACCGCAGTGTTGGCTGTTATTCCTGATTGCCAGAATAACCTACGAGAGGAATTGAATCCTGTCGATATATCAGGATAACTTAGAGTTCTGAAAAATAATCCCCTCAAATCCTTCAAACCCTGATGGAGGGTTTTGCTGGAGCTGGAAGTGCTAGGGTTGAACCATTTGATTATGATGAACAAATATAGGGTCGTTTCACCCGACATTCTCGATGGCCCATTTCAATGGTAGAAAGCAGTTATGCTGGATTTTGTACAGAGCTTCTGTCACAGGACAGTGGCTCCGTACAAGATATCACAGTGCTTGCTGCCTTTGGCAGGTGGCAAATGACCATGGCAACCGAATTTGTCTACAGCATCAACATCATGCCAGTTTTTTCTTTGCATTTCAGGGACCCTCGCGTGCCCTTGCCTGGTGTGGGCGGTGGCCCCGGGATGGGTCGGAGCAGCGGGCAGGGGAGTGCCGGCGCATGCCGCGGGAGCCGCAGCAGCCCCAGCAGGCCTGGCCGGACCAGTCAGGGGAGTCGGAGGTCCGTCACAACAGATCATGGCACCGCAGAGCACGATAGGTATGTTGAGGGGAAGTCAGGCTGCGGCTGGGGGTTAATGCATGCATCTATGGGAAGCGGCTGCATCCACTGACCATTGGCTTCCATAGCCGCACATTTTGCTCACAGCCACAGCCATGAGTTTTGGACGAAGACTGTTTTTTCACACCTCTGTATTCTCCCATTGTGGTGGATTGATATTGTATACGTTGGTGCGATGGCATTTCCTTAGTGCACGGTCAACTTTGTGCTGGCCATGAAGTTTTGTTACTCATGGCATGAGTGTGGAAAGTGTTGGATCAAGGAAATATGTTTTTTCTGCAGAACAAGTTCCATCAAGAACTGTTGTTGACCCATAGTTTGACTAATTTTAGTTGATGTGTGTGTGTGGTTGTGTAGCTCTTTTAGGACTAGCCCACCTAGGTCAGTTTGCAGTTTTAATGTGTTTCCCAGCATTCAACCTGGAACTAAATTCTGCCCAAACTGTGCATTTTAGCCCTGATGTTTCACTTCCGTTTGATGAGAGGTCTCTATATGTCTAGATGTGACTGTCGCACAAGATCTCGCAAAATGAGTTTTTCGGCCATTTTAAAGTAATTCTGTTGTAATGCGCGTTTGAAAGAACAAACTAGGCTCTCTGGGTTGATGTGTCACTTAGTTTTAACAACTTACAAAAGTGGACAACGTGCCGGTTTCAAATGTGGGCTGCTCTTACATTGAACTTGATTGTTTTAAATTTATATCAAAGACAAAAATTGGCTCTGGGGACGCACGACACTTTTCATCAGGATGGGCCCCATGTCTGCATAGAGGCATAATGAAATTAATGAATTAGTCTCAATTCAAGCAGTAGTTGTTGCATGTTGTGTCTTGTTGGATTTGCCGTAGTTAGGACCAGATTGGAGGAAATGAAGATGTTGATTACTTTGCCAACGCTTTTTCTTCGTTGCAGCGGCTCCACCTCAACAGTACGGTGCTGGAAGAGGAATGCCCACCAGACCTCCCATGGGTAAGTTGATATGCGGCCCATCCTATAGATTAACCCTTCATGAACACTCAAGTGCGTTGAAAAACAGTCGGATCTCAAAAAAATGGCCGGAAATGGTCGGAATTTCCGTTTAATTTGAAAAACTCTCCCATACCTTTAAAGCGTGCAAACATCGTACCCTTACCACGGTATCATTAAAAACTTTCAAACAAATTGCACACAGTGTAAATAATTGACACAAAGTTCCGGTGATGAATTCCTTTGATGTGACCGAGCAGTAAAGTGTTGTGAAAAATCAGATGACATTTTACAGGTATTTTTACAATAAAAATGAACGCCAGATTGCACCAATTAACTCTAACAGTCCCAAATCCTTGTATTTTAATATGCTTTTACATAAACCTTCGGGGTTAGAGCTAGTTCATCAAACCTCTAAAAGGGACAGTTCTGTTTAAACGTTTGGGAAAATTTGTAAATGTATTTGGAACTTTTTCCATTTAAACATGTTAACCTACCACCCTTAGACACCGGTGCACATGTCCAAGAGCTTTATCTCGTATTTACCTTCAAAGATCATCGTCTTGCGCATCCTGAACAAAAACTGTAAAGATTTTTTTGTTGTTGTTTCTTAAGGATGTACACATTGTTTTGGATACCTTTGAGCTAACTTTGAGGGCCAAATTGTCCAAAGTGTTTCAAATAGATCATCTTTGAAATACTGAACATGGAAACCAATTCCGTGCATGCACTTAAAGGCTCTCCCCCGTTGCTGCAACCCTGAAACTATGGCTCTCTGGGGACCTTTGTTTTTTGGCAGAAATTTGTAACTTTGCCCACATTGCACACTTGGCTTACCTAAAAACACAAGAGACCCTTTTTCCTGTGCAAGAAGCCCACTTTTCAGTGGGGAGGGGTTGGCCTCCTGGTAAGGCTTCTAATTTGCTTGGCAGGGGTTTGAATCTGCAGTGGGGTTGTATGTTGTGACTTCGGGGAAGTCTTTTCACCCACACTAGCCAGTGGTGGTTGGTTAAACCTGAAAATGGTTACAGTGACAGTTCTCTGCTCCGCAGGGAGTGGAGAGAGTTTACAGGATTATTTCTAGTGCTGGGGGCCACGTTATTATTTTCCTTTCCTTTTCCCTACTCAGGTAGAGGCATGCCCCCTGGCATGGTGCCGCCCGGAATGAGACCCGGAATGCCTCCACTCATGGGAAGAGGGATGCCACCACCGGGCATGGGAATGAGACCGCCCATGGGAATGAGAGGTATGAACAAGTGGTGGTTTTTATTTCTCTGAGGGTTTGTCTAGACTCTGTGCCCAGGTCTAAGGCCCCATGGGGGGCTCTCACATTCAGTTTGAACGCTATATTTATTTAAACTTAAAGCAACGTCTGAATTTACACGAGGCCGGTGTTTCTTGTCGTAGCCAAGGAATTTAGATGTGACCAAACAGAGGGAAATGAGATGTGATTCTCGGTTGCCAAGGAACCATTGTAGAAAGAGATGCTTTGCCTAGATAGAGGACAGGCACACCCCCTCCGCCTCTAAAAATGGCTTTGTTTGTGTTTGAATTTTCCATTTTCTTGCCCGATAAGAATGTATATAAAAAAGTGGCTGGCCCTGCGCACAAGGATATTTGAATGAGTTGGCCCTCTGTCAGAGGTGATAAAGTCTTGCTGTACATGTACCTTGACTCCACATATGAATAACACCGCGTCCGAATGACTTGGTCACAGATTGAAATAATACCATTTGCCTATGAAGTCGATCAGCTAGTTGTTTCATTCATCGCCCTCTGTTGCCAAGTACTTTTAGACGTGGCCTGAGAAAATGAGAGAGTGCTCAGTTTGAGTTGCAGTTGACTAACTGGCTGTCTTGCATTTAAGAATTTTGCAGTGCCTCAATATTTCAGCGTCACTCATTGACAGGAATGTGGTGCTTCTTAGTTTCCTTTCTGAGTCAAAGTGCAGTGCTGTGAACTTGGAACCTTCCTGGCTTAAGCGTGGTCAGAGTTTGTCATTGGGAAGAGACTGGGGAAATTTCAAATATTTCATTGGAGACAAATCATCTACACTTTCTCTCTATTCCTTCCAGGACCACCACCACCAGGCATGAGACCCCCTCCCAGGAATTAGCGGCTAGTTATTTTCTCCGTAGACCTGCCTCTGGAGGAATCACTTCCTTGTGCACCAGTCACAGACTTCTCTCGCACCCCCCCAACCCACATATTAGAACTGGCACAATGCTTCTCTGGCAGTTGCAAGAAGACATTCAGAACAGAACGACTCTTTTCTTTGTCAGTTCGGCTTGCTCAGATTCCTTCAAGACCAAGCCAGGATAACAGAACAGCTTTCCTGGATGAAGTAGACTTAGTGAAGTCCCATTGAACCTATTTTGTGCATTCCCGTTAACGCCCTGTGTTGCAAAGTACAAGTTGGTCCGTCGTTACCAACTTGATCCAGGGAATACCAGCGTGAGATAACGTTGGTTTGTATATAGTTCAGAGTCTTGTTGTAAGATTCAAGTACAATTGTTTGAATGTTTTAATTCTACCAATTCCTTTTTCATCTTTTTTCACCTGTTCAGTTATGCCTCATGGGCTTTTTTGAGTGTAGTTTTTCCATGGGGCTCTACCCCATGTTTATTATGACAATTAAGAGTTTTATTTGGATTTTTTTTTTTAAGTTTTGTGGCTTGAGTGTCCATTGTTGAAACATATTGCATCATTGTTGGAGCGACTGCATCCAAAACCAGAGACAAGACAGTATAGTTTGAGCCCTATATGTTATATGGCAGTAAGATACATTAAACTTTGTACGTCCGTCTACTCTATGCTACATCAGTCTGGTAGATGTCAAATTTGGCTAGCCAAGGGCAGAGGTCACTTACGATACAGCTCGTCGGTTGCACCACAAAGTGACATATCATGTGTACGAAGTCTATGGATGGTACGTCACTTTGTCGTGTACCAAAACTGTCCAGTATGTCAGTTTGTGGTGAAATTGACGAGTTTAACTGTGGCTGGCTACTCAGATTCACAAAAGATAGAAAAAATATTGCCTCGTCAAAACCAGGTGTATCTAGGTATTGATGGGGGGGGGCACACGTAGTAGGGAATTCTTCAAACAAGATAAAGGTGGCCCCCAGTAATGTTTGTAGCATATTTTGGGGGATGGGGAGAGGGACAAGGGTCACCGATGGTTCCTGAAAATGGCAAATGTCTGGGGTTTGTTTGTACCCCTCTGCCCAGCCACAGGTAAAATGTAGTGATCCTGCTTTTTTTCCCAGACGATCGGAGTTTGAGCAGGTGATTTTTTTTTTACCTGAAGCAAGTAGGTGTAGGGTTGCCTGTTAAAACGACCTTGTTCCCATCTTTGTGTTCGTGGAAAAACAAGTTCTGGATATATCTCTTTTATTTTCTTGAATGCAGGGCCCCCTTTTTTAAAATTCTGCCAATGTTCTGTCGGTAGATTCGCAATCTTGATGTGAAATAAATTTTCTAATTACTGTAACAAGATTATTGTGTGATATTCATACATGTGTGGTTTAGGCGTTAATGCTGTTCACATTGAGAATCCAGATTTGCTCATTGAAAGTGATGTAATTAGTTGGACGACTTTGCTCACTATTGTGAACTGAAAACAGTGAACTGAAAAATCACCAAAGTGAACATCTGCGAAAGCGAAATTCTTGTTGGGCGCCATCCGTCGATCTGCGCGATTTCTTAGTTTTTCAATAATCTGCCGTTCTTATCGCACAATTTGCAAGAATTCTGCCATCGGGCCATTTTTTTTGCATTTCATTCGCAGTTGTGAAAGATATCACTCTGGATCTACTGATGTGCTGATCGATTGATCATGCTAAACGGACACATTCTTGCTAAGTTTAGTGCAGACATAGCTTAATGCTAAAGTTACATGTCAACAAATCATCAGCATAAGAAGTCCAGCTAGGCACCTGCACTTCCCCCTCCAGATGTGGACTGAGAAATCCCTTCACAGAATCACTTGTGTAGAATGCCGGAGAGTTCGGGTTGATCACAGATACTACCAGCAACAGTTAGAAACGGCGCGTGATATGACGATATCAGATCGTAAATCGCGTGCATCGATTTTGCGAACTGAAAATTTAAAAGGCATCCTGGTTGTTGCTGAGTTACTCACTTTGTAGGTATTCAGAATCACTTCAAGCGTTTCAAAGTAGGTCTTTATGATTTTGGTTTAGGAAACTACAGTTGAGGTCGTCTGCTGGTAGTGGATGCCAGATACAGTGTATGTCGCGTATATTTTTCAGCCGGACTTTTGAACTACGCATGTCCGCTTACAGGGTTATTTGCGTAATAAGGCTTACTTGTATTGCGTCACACAACGATTTTCGTGCCCTGAAAAAAGTTCTTCCAGAACATTAAACGGCAAATTTTATTTACATAAAATTATGAAGTAGGGTTAGGCCCGTTTCTAATATTTTTTATGAAAGAAATTTAAAGATAGTCGCAGAGTGAGCCAACGTAGCGACTTTGCTTCACCAACAAAAGTTTGCTGACGAAATTGATTTTTTTAAAAATAATTTATTACTAAATTAAACTTAGTATTATCGATAATTTTCGAAAAGCAATCTTTAAAACGGTTAAAACTTGATTTTGCAGATTAAAAAAAAGAAAAAGAGCATTTTTCACAGTCGAGATTCGAGCTCACAGCCTCTCGCTTCTGGATCAGGAGTGTTAATCACGGGACCACCAAACATTTATTTTCCGGGGATAAAAGTTTTTTTGTATATTTTAAAGACTTTTCTTTTTGAAATAATCATTTTTTATCAAAATTAAATTTCTATAATATACAATTTTCAAAAAATCGTTACAATGGCTAAAAGTTTACTTTGAAGGTATCTCAGAAAAGAAATAATTTAAGAATAATTTTCACACTCATGGTTCAATCTCACCACCTCTCGCTCCCGGGTCAGGAGCGTTAGCATCGAAACCACCAAGCTGCACTTATTTTTGGAGGCTAAGAAGTTTGCTGTACAAAGATACACGATTGACAATCAATTTGCCCTTGTCTCCAAATATTTATTTCTCAGTAAATTCTAGCACTAAATTAAATTACAAAAGAATGCCACTTACATGTAGTTTAGACACAAGTTATGTGAAAGACACATAGGCCTATGTAATTTGTAAGTGACCGCGATGTCAAAATGACCTTTGCAACTAACAAGGCTAAATATATGTATATGCTTTACCTTGAAATAATGTTCCATGCACATAGTCCCTACAAAATATTATGTGCTTAATTAGATTACAGGAAAAAGAAACTTATGATAGAGGTAAAAAAGTGGTTTTAATGCAACCCGGAATATGCCGGAATCAAATTGAATTTACATATTCGGTACATGTAGCTTTCTGGATTTTTCATGCTCTGTGACGGACGTATTCAAATTAGGTGGTTAGCGTAAAAAATTTTCAATATTCTGATATTGTGCCACCAGGTTTATGTTCTGGTGTCAACAATTTTGGTTAATCACAAAATGAACGGCGATTTTGTGCTACTGCTAGTTTGTCATTCTGATCATTAGGCTTGATGAAAATGCAATATTAAACCAAATTGATGTCTGCTCGTAATTTGGACGAGTTTTGAGATGCAATATTTTTCTGTAAACATGACTTCGGCACTTTGCAGTAAGCGTGCTGGGCATTGGGGTAATATACTCCTTGCTGCACGTGCGTGTAGACGGTTCAGAGTAGATAACCAATTTGATTCTTCTCTGGTTAATGACATCTTCTAAACTAGGACAAGGCCACAATTACCCGGTAATCCAACACTGATAAGACATACTACATGTGCTCCCTTATTGAACACTGCTGTCAACATTGCCGACTTTCATCCCTATGGTATACAACTGTCTACAGGCTATCCCAGCTTAATTAACCCTAACCCTCCTCAATCCTCCAAAATCATTCGGGTGGTTTTTGGAGGATTGAGGAGGGTCCCTAATAAAAAGAGCCTTGGGGTTAGGGTTAAGGTTGAGTCTTAAATTGTACCGGTTTATGATCAGAGGCTGCGACCCGTAGATGTCTCTGTCCGTGCTACGGTACTTCTGTCAATACGAACAATAGGAAGCTTATAAACAGAACATTCAATGTGACCAGATACATTTTGCAAGTTCACATGCGCACCTGTATTTGCCAATCTTTTGAATGCGTGATAATATGATACTCTAATAATTGTGCGATCAATTTCTAGGATGTTACTGCTATCGGTACAACACCGGAATAACAGGAACCAATGACGTGGAAATTAACATGTATAATTCAGCATACTTCCAATCAATTGCACTTGGCAGAATCCACATCCAAATACATTATACCAACATACTCTGCAAGGCACGTTTCCTTGAAGGGCATGTTGGATTGTACATGTACCTCGATCATTATATATTGACTGACATCCCCAAGTCCCATGTGAGAAGCCTTGCTTAAGCATATTTCAGTATTCCTTAGCCATGGTATCCACAGACTTTTTATTTGTTTAAATGAGCGAGGCAATATTTCACGAGGTGTACCCTAAAAAGCCGAATGGAGGAACCTATATCTCCCTCAGGCTGCACATTAACGCGGGTTTACAGGGAGCCTGGAAGTAGAGTCACGCGGCAAACTTCCTGAACCCTCGTGCGGCCCGACTACGAGGATTTTGTGGAGCTGTTCCGTCACGTTTATAGTTTTTTTTAAGAATGATTCTTGACTGAAACCACCCCACGAAACACTTACATCGGAATTTTTGTCTGTGTGCTTCAGGTGATGTCGCTGAAACGGTAGTAGAGATGGATGCCGGTAACAAAACAAATTTCATTCATGACCTTTCACTTCCAGCAAAACTCTCTGGGGATAGGCCTACACCATGTACTTTCCTATGGGAAACGGTTTTATTGCCAGTCTTGAGGGGAGACCAGTCTTTACGCGTTGTTTAAGCTTCCCTTGGTGAAATGCCGGACTTTACTTTCCTCTGAAAAAAATTCTACAGACATTATTCAAACAGTTTCCCTGGTGTGGCGTGTCAGAGAAATCACGACCTGACACAGTTCTCGCAAGCAAAAGTTAGAGTAGATTTATTAATCTTTCGTAAATGCTAATTATTCCTCACAGTTAATTTCCAAAAAAACTGTTTTGAACTTGTTTTGTTCTGTTTTCATTTTATTATTTTACCAAAAAGACTACCATAAATTATAATTTTGTAACTTTTCATCTGCGTATACAAGAACACCGAGTTACAATGGTAGTCATTTATTTTAGATTTTCGGAAGTGAGAGGTCAATTTTGGGCAGATTAATAATTCTCTTTCAAGTTAATTAAGCAATTTTTAAATTTCCAGACATTAATATGATAATATCTTACAAGTTAATTTCTGAAAGTGGTTTTGAGAAGTAAATGAAACAAACTGCAAAGTGTAATATTTTGCACCTATCCAAGGGTTCGAGAAGTGCGTCATATCAGGCGTCAACTTTCTGGTTCTGTTGGCGTGAGGTTTACCAGGAAGTCTCGCCAACCAATTACTAAAGAGCTGCTTCTTGGTTCATTTTCACTAATATTTTGGAAGTTCTTCTACAACGTGAACAAATAATCCAATAACGTGCAGTAACTTTTTATGGTGTAAAAGATTTAAACAACTTCACGCAATTCAATTGAGTTTTCCCTCTGTAAGCTCTTCAATGGCCGCTGATGGCTATCATTCCAAAAATAACAAAAATGGAATGCTCTGTCTTCTCCAAATATAATGAAAACCATACTTTTTGCGACGTAATGGATACCGATTAAATCTCACACCACCATTGAAACGGCTTACACAGGCCGCCGACGCGTTCGGACATATATAGCAAGATTTGCCGACGATTACTTTGTCCTTTTGGTCAACATCATCGCAAGGGATGTCATTCAATTGACACATCTGTTCTCCACTGCAGACAGGTCCCAGGTTGAAGGAGCGGCATCGAAACTCACCCCGACACGCCGAAGCACAGGCAACGATGCCCTTAGAGGTGAATAATTCTGTTACGACGTGACTGGTCAAGCATGGAGATGGAGACGGTTATCTGCATCAATCTTCGCGCAGAACATCGGCGAAGTATTGAACTTACTGACGCCAACTGCACCAAAAGAAGACCTGGCGATCCCCGTTACCACTGGATCGATCGAGCCGACGGACTCTGAATTGGTTGTAAAGTCGGCATCGACTGATTTGACAGACGGTTGAGCCCCGCTGTTGACTGCGTTTGGAGTAGGCCTTGACATGGCATCGACTGGATTGGTGGTAAACTTAGTGCTGACTGGTTTGAAAGTAGACTCAATATCGTCTGATGTGACAATTGATTTGGTATCGATGGAGTTGACAGTAGGTTTTACACTGACTGTGTTCATAGAAGTGTCGACCGGCAAACCATTTGATATGATATCAAATGGTTTTCCGGTAGACTCAGTATCGAATGTGTTGACGGTGGACTCGGTATCGACGTCTTTGACCGTAGACTCAGTATCGGCTGCTTTGACGGTAAAGTCGGCATCGAGTGGTTTGATGGTAGAGTCGGCATCGACTTGGCTGACAGTAGACTGGGCATCGACTGGGTTGACGGTAGAGTCGGCATTGAGTGGTTCGACGGCAGACTGGGCATCGACTGGGTTGACGGTAGAGTCGGCATTGAGTGGTTCGACGGCAGACTGGGCATCGACTGGGTTGACGGTAGAGTCGGCATTGAGTGATTTGACGGTAGACTGGGAATCAACCTGATCGGCATCGACTTGTTTGACAGTAGTCTCAGTATCGACTCGGACTTGTTTGACAGTAGACTCAGTATCGACTGGTTTGACAGTAGACTCGGTATCGACTGGTTTGACTGTAGACTCGGCATCCTCTGGGTTGAAGGTAGTCTCGGCATCGATCGAGTTGACTGAGGACTCAGTGCCGAATGAATTGTCAAAAGACTCGGCACTGACGGGCAGGACAGTAGGCTGGGTATGCGTATCGCCTGAGCTGACAGGGGTATCGATACTAACTGGTTCGACAGTGGGTTCAGTATCAGGCAGAGCATATACTGAAGTGCCAGTGGACTCAGCAATAACTGGTAAGGTGGTAGCAGTACTGTTTGGATTGATCGTATGTTTCGGAGATAATCGGACCTCACAAACAGTGTACATCTTGTAAGTGCACAAGTAACAATGCGTGTACCTGTAGTAATATCCTGTGTACCGGCATGCGCAATAACAATTTGTAGGAAAGATGGAGTATATCGGTACGTCTTTGCACGGAGTACCATCGGAATTAATCCATACACCCGATGTTGAAGTCTTGTAACAATCGATCCAGATGAAAGCATTCCTCCCAAACTGGCTCAAGACCAAGGTTTGCAAGAACTCAAACTCGCTTTGAGTGCTGGGTGATGTCAAGTCACCTCCCATGTCAGAGCATCTCTTTGCGGCATTTTTCCAACTTGCTTTTTCTCTCAACGCGCAGTACCCTGTACCATTGAACCACGCCAATTCGGGACAGAATGCCTCTGCTCCGACACCGATGAGGACAACCACAACTGCAGTCGCTGCTTTCATCTCGCTTCCTTTGACGCATAAGTCGAGCTTCAAAATGCCGAAAGGGGGTTCGGGGACTACTCTTCTTCTTAAACACTTTGTATTATTCAAAGGAATATGGTTAATGATGCAGCCAGTTCCGGCGAAGTAATCCACGAACCTCAAACTGCAGTTCACGCCGAAGATGTTTCATAGAGTCAGGATATTTATTGGTTACCGGTACGGTCTCCGTCGGGAGTGGTCTGGTCGTCGGTTCATCATATTCCTGAGGAGACCGAATAGCCCGAGATGGCATGCAGTTCACTTCTGTCGGTTCATGTATAACCAGAGTTTACAAGTTTCCATGGCATCCATCAAAATACGTCAGTGATTGGTCTGTGAAATCCATTGCTAAGTGATAAATTATCATGTGTAATGAACTGAGATCATGACACTATAGCATCAGAGAGAAACGCGCTTAATTTAAGCAATAAAATAATATGAATCTTCCGCCAAAGTCAAGGTTTCATCACAGTCAATTAAGTTGATTATGCTAAGGTTGGTAATTACTGTGGCTGACGGCTTAACTCCTAAAATGCGACACAACACTCATCCACCAGCAATTACCTAGGTTTTCATCAAGTTGAATTCGCTGAAAAGGGTTGACTGGCATGCCAAGGACAATCCGACTGGCGCTGTAATTGTTGTTAAAGCCCCGTTGCATTTAAAACTATGACGCCACGAGGACTTCGCTACGGCGGGCGGCTTGCAATCGTTTCCAGTGTCTTGTAATCAGCACAGGTTTACCGACCAGACTCCCAAGGCACGCCGTTCGCTTCGCAATCCACGCTGAACATCAGTTCGCTCAACTAACGCCACAGCTGTACTCCAAACCTACAAGGTCAGAATCGCCTGATCAGTATGGGAAAAGCCTTTCATTTCTCAACTTACCTAATAACACAGCAGACTCATTACACACGAAGCAACTTGAAGCAACAGGCCTACATTGTACTAAACACAAAATATCTCACACAGTTTAGTGGACAGGTGTAACAGAGAACACCAAACCTTATCTCCGATTGCGTCTATTTTTGTAACCGTACAGAAATGTCGAAAAACGCATAGACCTTCATTGATGTTTTGCCAACCAGCTTTACACCTCTTCGATTTGAAACTACGGTTACCGAAATTGCTAGGCCTACACACAACCATCGTAGAACATGCAAACTGCGTCGAGAATTAATCAGCAAATAAACATAACGAAAAGACAATCTCAGTAAGGTATCAAAGTCTTGGGTCGCGGATGGATCGAAGATGTTTTCTGAAAACGACAATCCAAGTTTTTCATACACAAAAGTATCCTCAACCGAGGTAATACTATCGTTTCTAAAATGCTGGCACTTAATGGAATCCGTAGCCCTGAAGTCGAGTGGGTTGTCGGATTCGGCACCGACAAATGATTGGGTATCAACTGCGTGCACAGTAAACACGGTGGCGACTGGGGTGTCAGTAGACAGGGCATCGACCGGGTTGTCGGTAAATAAGGCATCATCTTGGTTGTTAGCAGACGGGACATGGACTTGGTTGTCAGTTAACAAGGCATCGACTGCGTTGTCAGTAGACAGGACATGCACTGGGCTGTCAGTAGACAGGACAGCACTGGAGTTGTCGGTATACTGGGCGTTGACATGTAGACAGGGCACCTATTGGGTTGGCAGCAGACAGGGCACCAATTGGGTTGACAGCAGACAGAGCATCTACCGCGTTGGTAGTAGACAGGGCACCGATTGGGTTGACAGTAGACAGGGCATCGACCGGGTTGCCAGCAGACAGAGCGTCCACCGCGTTGGTAGTAGACTGGGCACCGATTGGGTTGACAGTAGACTAGGGCATCAACTGAGTTGTTGTAGACAGGGAGTTGACTGGGTTGTCAGAAGATAAGGCACTGACTGGGTAAGAGTAGACAGGACGTTGTCATGAGTAGCCTTCGGGGGATGTCAACTGGGTTATCAGTAGACGCAGCATCGATCGTGTTGACAGTAGACTTCGAAGTTGATGGGAACTCACAAATAGCGTGTCGATTATAATCACACTGGCTGTCATACATGCCACTGAAGTTCGACCCACCGTCAAAATATTACAGTGGCTAACATTACCCTGAGGAAAGCCAATAATATGCCGGCGATCTTCCCCACAGGGCGATGCTGACATATTGAAACAGCCAATAGAGTTTAGAGTTGTCATCAAAGAAATATCAAATTTTGGGTAGTTCGGTTAAGACCTTATATCTATCATCTTTTGTTGATCAGACTGGACTCATCACGGGTTGCAGTACTATTGGTGCCAAAAAGCTGTCTACTATTATCAGTCGCGTATAAAAGCGAATTGAATAAATCTCAACCCCGCGCAATACAGACAATTCACAATAGTTTGCAACACGTTGGCCAATCATGACGTGCAAAATCTGTCGACTCAATGCGCGTCGGAAAGGTCGACAGATTTCGCGTGTCGTGATTAGCCAACGCGTTGCAAACTCTTGGAAGCGCACCCGTATTAAACTACAAACTGAAAATAAAGCGCTATTGAATACAATTACATTGGTTTGACTTTAATATCGAGGTCTCTGTCTCAGTCTTGTCCCTGTCTAACGAGTTGCACGACTGACGGGGAGCGTTCAGTTGACATCAGAATTGTTGGTTTTCCCGAAAAATGCCGCAATAGGTTTGATATGAATAAACACCATAGAAGGAAATACAGTCTCTATTTTTTTCTGGTGTGCAAAATGGTCGTTAGATGTTACTTGTAATCACGGAGCCTTGTGGTTGTTTCCATAAGGTTCTCCAGGGAGCGAGTATAAAAATGTTGCCTTAGGGGTGCAGGCACCTGACTCACAGTAGACGTACGCGTAACAAATAACAGGCAATTATGTGTCACTGACCAACGAAATCAAACGTTTTCGTTTTCCATTTCGGTTTCCAAAATATAGGACGGATGCATTTAATAGGGCTTTCTCCAAGCAAAAGCTAACACTAACATGTTGGTACACATATTTTAACTGAAAAAAGTGCCCAAAAGACTAAAATGGTGGATATAAAATGGGGCAACTTGAAAATAAGTTACTGCGTAATTCATTTTGAGTGCATTCTGTTTGGCATGGACAATACAGTGTGTCCTCCTAAAATGGTGCGAACAAAATAAAGCCCATTTTAAACATAAAATGTCAACCTACCGATGTTTATAAATTATACGGTTTTAAAGACGACAATCTTGGCTTGATGATGCTTTCTATTTCAACTATATTAACTTTTGTTGCTCCAGAGATGCATCGCAGTAAATACAGCAATTTAGTCTGATCACATAAACTAATGGCGCTTGTATTCAAATTTGACAGCACTGTGTGCTAAAACGTGCGGACCAGCAAACCCTTTTTTTTACTGAGAAGTTAAAAGAAAAATTCAAACTCAGTTTTGAATATGAACAGCATTAGCCAGCTTATTTTGGGGACACACTCTATATCCCATCGGATTGCATGAAACTCAGAAACACGCGAAAGATGTCTGACCAATTCACACATATATTTTGCTTCACATTAATGCATTACATTACTGTTTTCCCTCTTGCTATTTACCCAACAGTTTTGAAAGCCGTGTTGTGCCCACCTTTTCTCAAATTAAAGGTCAAAATATCTCCTGCTCTCTTAAATATGCAAATTAGTTGACGATTTCAATGTCTTACATTTTTATGACTGACTTACATGAAACCGTACTTGCCATGTCTGCCACACCACAAGTCAGGCTCAAACATATCCCATATATACACACACTGAAAAATGCCATCATTCCAAAAACAAAAAAAATATCAAGAATACCAGACGGATGCTTCTGATACAAATTTACAATTGCATCAATGTTTATATACATGTTCATTCATTTCAAATAAACAAAAGTGGTCTGTGCTCTGCTTTCCTGCAAAAGATTCTTCATATGTTCAGTATGTTTTAATGTTAAAATATAGTACTGTACAGGTATTAACAAGGATTTGAACACTGAGGGATCTTCTTGTGTGTGTATCCAATGGGAAATGATATCCCCAAACCTTGGCAACTTTAAAAACCAGCGTAATAAGGCACCCATTTGTACACAAAATTAAATTCAGGGTTTATGAATGTCATATCAGGATTTACCACATCGTGATTAAGCACCAGTGTACCATAAGCTCTGCATTGGTCTAGGCAAGGTTCCCACAGAAATCTGAAATCCAAATTCCATGAGTTTTCCAAGACTCAAATATGACAATTTACAAAGCATTTATTGCCATTTTGATGACAAATGCTGTTTGAAGTGGAAGACTGCCATAGTGTGATTGACAAGGATTGCCTGCAAATTTATCAATATGACATAAGTGACCCATCAAAAGTAACCCTTGCATGATCTTGAGTTTCATGACTTTTCTTCTCTGTTATCAGGATTCCAGGGCAGCCCAATTTTTCCATGAATTTGTAGAACATATTTTTCCCAGGATTTTTTCAGGATATCCACGACCGTTGAAACCCTGTCTGGGTACTCTTATCACTTTCACGGTGCTGGCTTGCACTGGACTGGAGAGCCTTGTACATCATGTTGATGCCAAGCAGTACTAAGGTATGTCAGCTAGATTAAAGCTCCCTCAAACAGAAAATTCCCGCAAAGATGCCCCAAATTTCAAGAACCTTTGCTTTACTTTAGCATAGGTGTTTTTTACAATACACTAGGATTTCTGCAGGCCCTCTGGGTTTTCGCAGGCCCTCATCAAAGTGACTGCCATGTTTACTAGACAATCTGTCCCTGGATCTGGCCTGCTGTGATTGGAATACGGGTAATCCCAGAAATTAGGGGTCCAAAAGTGTGACATTTTTGTGTCCCTGTTACATCTGACTTTTGTTAGTTGACATGGAAATATCACTGAAATTGATTTCCAACTATTACTATTTGTTTGGCAGGTAATTTGCATTAATTCATCACTCTTGGAAATTACAAAATGTGTTCTGAACGTACAAAATCATAGGTCAGATATGACAGGGGCACGAATAAAAAATGGAGCCCTAATTTCTGGATATTACTCATACACATTCTAAATGTTCTGCTTCAATAGTCAGCACACTGCAAAAAAGTACACACCAACAAAAGAAAGTCTGCTTAGGTGGCAGAGTAAAGTCAAGATCAGGTTGAACTTGACACAGCTACGAAAGGAGGAACAGCTGAAAAGTTGCATTGGGGCATTTTCACTGATGTTGAGATTTCTGAAATCTGTTAGGCTGCTGAGCTTTTAAAAAAGTATTTTTCCCCCTCAAAACCCCAAATCAAATTCTTATTTCTTGTTTTGGACATTTCAAGCGGGCCAATGTAAATTTTAACAACTTCACTTTTGAACAGCCTATTTCAAAAACTAAAAGAGCACTTGAGATGATAAGGTAAACATTTTACTTATAATGCAGTAACTCCATACTGACTTCTTAAGCAAATGTGACTGATTTTGTCATAGGCCCGCCCCTTGTCAAATTTTCAGTCAGTGAACATTTACACCAAACGAAGGCACCTTGGAAGTCCAGTTCGGGCTGAGATCATTTTTCGGTTTATTTTCAAAGTGACAAGGACCACAATATACACAGATCCTCCAGAGATGGAAAGTTTCGACCGGGGTCTGCCGTCACCAGGGACCTGTGTCGCAATTTATTCTGGGCCAACATTGTCGTAATCAACTTCAGCTGATGCTGCCTTCAACGCCGCCACACATTCCACAGACACATTCATGGTCCCGATCAAAATGGACTCTTCCTTGGCATAATGAACTGGAACAGGGAGAAAAAAAGAATCTCAAAATCCGAAGCTTAGGGTGTTAATTTATGGGTAGTGTACAAACTGGATACCCTATACAATAAAACACAAGTACCCAGGCACCCGCACCAGGAACTCATTCCAAAATTCAGGGCAAAAGAAAGAAAGAAATTTAAAAAAATAAAAATGGGTAAAGGGAACAGAACCTTTGAAAAGTGTCTTTCCCAAAATACTCCTTAACCCTAACCCCCTAGGGACCATTGAAATCCTGCATAATCTCGTTGAGTTCAGCATGGTTAGGGTGAACCCTAACCCCCTAGGGACCATTGAAATCCTGCATAACCTTGTTGGGTTCAGCATGGTTAGGGTGAACCCTAACCCCCTAGGGACCATTGAAATCCTGCATAACCTTGTTGGGTTCAGCATGGTTAGGGTGAACCCTAACCCCCTAGGGACCATTGAAATCCTGCATAACCTTGTTGGGTTCAGCATGGTTAGGGTGAACCCTAACCCTCTTCGGACCGTTGAAATCCTGCATAACCTTGTTGGGTTCAGCATGGTTAGGGTGAACCCTAACCCCCTAGGGACCATTGAAATCCTGCATAACCTTGTTAAGTTCAGCATGGTTAGGGTGAACCCTAACCCCCTAGGAACTATTGAAATCCTGCATAACCTTGTTGGGTTCAGCATGGTTAGGGGTTAACCATCACACTGAATTATTTCAAGTACAATTTTTTATTTGGTGACGTAAGGAAATGTGTCCACTCACTGTCCACATCTTGTTCAATCATGTCCTTATCATTTTGAAGCAGTTCTCGGACGTCCACATACGCATAGCCCACGTCCTCACACTCCAGGTCCTGGCTCTCTTCCAGGGGCTCACTCACAAGAGTGAATCGGATTCTGGAAATGATTGTGCAAGTCACTGTTAAATTGCTTTGTTTTAATACCCTATGCAGTTGTGGGCATTTCCTTTCTGAAATTTCCCACAGATCTGTGTAAGTTTCATCACAGCAATAACAATTAACAAAAACTCAACATGTTGTAAGTATAGCTGGGAGGTGTGGGAAAAGGTTATCCTAAGTCGTCCCTTAAAATACTGACGTCGTGATTCCGACTAGCAGAGTGCTTATGACCAAGCCTGACAACATGAGTTAAACAGTCGATTCTCGTTGTTACGAAATCCACGGGACCAAGTAGAAATGTTCGTTGTATCTGAAATTTGTTATAGGTGGAATGCAGTACAACGGCTTTGGTGCATTGTTGTACAATGCCACGTACATGTTCATGTACATGCATATGCACGTGTATGCATGTATGTGCATACACGTGAACGCGTAGTTGATGTTATATATAAAAAAAATCTTAGTTACAATGATTCAAATATACATGTATTGTGATGTGTTTAGAATGACAAAATTCACTGTCATTTGAAAACATGTTTAATTTGCATGAGAGATTTAAAAAAGCAAATACAGGTAACAGGAATTTCGTACAATGCGATTTTGCTGCAACAGATTTTTTTCCCCATAGAAATGTGCACGTTTTCATCGAGACCACAGACACGCGGAATTTCGTAATAACGAGAGTCGACTGTAGTCACCAGAGCCACTTTAGAGGTTAAGGGCTTTCCAAAGAATCCTGTACTATGTTGATCAAAAGGAACTCTCCACATTTCTCAAGCACATAGCGTCCATTTTCAACAGGATGCCAAACCGAGTGCTACAATAAAGGAAAGAGCACAGGTTGCACCTCCTGATACAAACTAACACCAAATTTATAGCAAAAATATGGCTCAAAGGCTCATTTTTACAATATCCTTGTTTTACAGAAAAGGGGTCATGGGTCAATGCAGTGGCCTCGACCACTACTACAGGATTGAGGGGGGGCTCAGGTTTTGGTCCAGATGTACTTACTTTCCTTGTGTGACGTCATCCGGGTGCAGCATGCTGACCAGGTAGTCCCTTTGAAGTTTGTTGTTCTCAGCATCCACATGAAACACTGAAAATGAAAGAGATATCAGTAGATCTACCTTCTCAAAGAACCCGATTTCACATTGAGAACTTAGATTCAGAGTTGATAAAACTAAGAAAAACAAACCATCCTAAATAACAACTGTTACCATGTTATGTCAAGGTAAATAATTTTATACTTGACTGGTTAACCAGATTACTTCAGTTTCCTGTTTTGAAAAAAGCAAAATCAAAAATTAAAAAGTTCACAACAAAAAGTGTTCACTTACCAAGAGATGTTCAATGCCTACTAAACTTTTCAATGCTGCCAAATTTTGGGGTCAAATATTTGCTCATGTAAAATAAAAAAATCCTGTGCACAGAAAAATGACCGAAGTGTAACAAATATATTTACTTCTTTGGATGGAAATGTGAAGCAATCTTCCGTTAGAAAAGAGAATTCAAAAGGAAGCCCCCCCAAAAAAAGCGGTGAAATAGTGAAATAGTTTGCTTGAAGACTGAGCGCAAGGACGTTGATGGTGAACAACCCTACCTTTCTTGAAGTTGTAGACAAGATTGTGATATGCCTTGGGTTTGGGCAATGAGAACGGCGTTTCGGTCTCCTCTCCGGACAAGCCCAGGAAGCGGTACTCAACGTACAGTCTCTGGATGTTAGCATCATCGATCACTGCCGTGTCTGGTTCCAGACTCAAGTGGAATATGGTCACCGACACCGTGTTCTCACTCTGGCAGTTCAAATACACAACACGACTCTACATCAGGTTTACTTATCTAGCACACAGGAATCCAAACTAAGTACAAACTGAAGCCAAGTTTCACTGTTTTACAAACAGAATGGGGTTGGTACTTTCCACTCAGACAAACACCAGTGTGTAAGACGCTTGACTCAAGCCAACCTTTGCACTCCAAAAACCAATGAAAAATACTTACATTACTGAGTTCTAGCTATCTCTCTGGTGAGAGTATAAACCTTTGAAATTCTTTCTTTGAAATGAGGAGATCTGAATCGGCGTCTGCAGAGCAATGCCACAGGTTCTTGACTCACCGCAGCTGCCGACACGGGTCTGTTCATGGCCGGAGACATGACCACCAGAGCCTCGCTGTCACTGGACACGCCTCCATCCTCCAGCTCCCCTTCCATCATCTCCTGCCCGGCATCCCCAGCCCCTACCTCCTCCCTCTCTTCCTCCTCTGACTCCTCCTCTTCCTCGATGGGTTCTGGAATATCCATCTCTTCTGCAATGGAGTCTTCATCATAGTCATCGTCTGACGGACAAAAGTGGGGAAATTGGCAAAAAATCGGAGGTTTGTGAGAAAGTATTACCTTGGTTTGAATTAATACTTTACAGGATTTGGAAGAAAAACCGCAAGAATGCGTAACAGAACTCAGGAACTTTTTCTAGGGTCAAAAAATGGGTGCATAATTTCAGATAGGATTCATCTTACCCCCTGCCCCTGGAGCGGACGTGTCTCCAAACATGGTGTCGTCAAACTGCTCCGTCTTTCCAATCTGACAAACAAAATAAAATCCACATTGGTATGCACAATTTCAAATCCTGCAACTCCCTGTGACTGCTCCTCCTCTGACTAGAGAACACATTTGGTTATCTTTAATGTCAGAGGCGACTGCATTTGAACCAGATAAATTTCTAGCTGGGCCACTGTACGGCAATCAGTCCCCACTGCACATCCATTAATTAACCCTCCATTAATTAATAAAGGTCAGTGCATGGTGCACCAACCATGGAAAAAACTGACAAGAAAAAAGCCAGTCTGTAACTGGAAATGTTTTTACAGCATCAGAGTATTTTCAGAAATGTACAGGTTTGGGGTATGTAGGGAAAATACTGGATTGAAATTCGGGCTATACTTCACAAATGACATTGTTTTAGGCTCGTGTTACACAAACCGTGGACTCAATGATGAAACTGACACAATTAACCTGACTTTATGAAAAGAACAATGCTGGCTAACACATGCGAATCGAGGAGTTTACATGAAGTGGAAAAAAGACTAAATTTCATAAGATTTCAAATTTCACATGAAACCATCAAATGTTCGTTTAAAAATGGAATGAACTGCAGTCAGATGGGGTGTGATAACACAGAATGCAATCCAATGGGATGGGATGGAATGCGATAGGTAGGACTACGTCAGGTCAGGTCAGGTCAATTCAGAAATCAAAGTGTCACTGCCGGTGACATACCTTTTCCTCTTCTTGTCCAAACTCCTCTCTCATCTCCTGGGCAACCAGGTCGTTCACGTCTTCCGCCGAATTATCCACCTGCTCTTGTCTCTTGGACAACCCCTCCAGCTCACGCTCTACGTCATCCAGCACGGCGTCCTCTTCGCTGTCGAAGGGGCTCTCCTGGGCCGACGGGCCGGCAGCCTGACCGTCGACCTCCAGAGTCTGAGTGACACCCAGGATGGGGTTGGCCGGGTTCTGTCAGGTGGAATAATTGAGACCCTTGAGACCCTGATGCATGGTCTAGTTCGCTCCAAGATGTCTTGCTCAGAAATTCATCCTTTTCTCAGTCGGCATACACTTTGTACACAATGACCCCTTGGTGATACAAGCAGGGGATACTAACGATGTAGTGAACCTTCTTGGAATGCAAGATGTTGAAAGGTAACAATAGCACATGCCAAGCTATATACAAACTACGCCTTGAACATTTTTCATTTCAACAACTCCGATAACCATTCTTCTCAACTTTGTGAAGAAAAGAAACTTCCCTATCGTACATATATTCCCTTTAACCTCCTTTGAAGCACTAAAATGCAGAAATGTAAACATTCTTGTTTTTATACTTTCACAAATTTCCATACTCATGAGCCAAACTATCGGTCATCCACAGCAGAGCAGTAGTGTCTCCATAGCTTTGCGCACAAGTTTATACCACATGTTTCTTGGCCTTAAGTCCTCTTTTCACTTCTTTATTACGTTATGCAGCTTGTTTTGGACAACAGTAATTGCAAACATTTCCTCCAAACTTTGCAGATGGGTAATCTTGAAGGATAAATCTTGCACTTTTTCTTCTGCTTTTTTTGACAAGGGATGCCTTGCACGACAGAAGTACAATAACAACCTTGAAAACAGACTGAAGAAAGGATTTCCTAAGAATAAAACACCACCACCTTCTTGCCACTTCCACTAAAAAAGAAATACTTGAATCTTGTTCGTATGGCTGTAACATATAGTAACATGCATGAAAATAAGTGATGCTGAAGTTTCACGGTATACACTCATTTTCTTTAAATAATCTTGAGTGATAAAAAAAGGAAGGAGAAGCTGTTCAATGTTTACTTGTGAATTATGTCCACATTGTGCACGATATTCAAACAGTGATTTATCCAAAATGAATACAGAAAAAAACGTGAAAAACAAAATTTGCTAGAGAGAAATAGACCTCATGACCAATTTTCCTGGGACCTGGTCAAAAGCAGGAACGATGTTTTGATCGTATCTCTTTTTCTGACTGTCTGAACACCGCGGACTCTGCAGTCATCACATTCCTTTTGTTTTCTGACGTTCTGCGTCAATGTTTACCTCTTGTGGTGGCGGTGTGACAGCAATGACGGGATTCTTGGTGGATTCAGCGGAGGACTTCCTTGGCATAGGCTCCTGCCATAGTGACAAATAACAGAACATTTTAAGAGCTACTGTCAATTTAAGCTGTCAGGAGAATTAACGAAACAAACCACGCAATAGGATTTTTATGACTAAATACATGTAGCACAGCTTTCTTTACATGTTATGATAACTTTCCACCTACTTTGCCGAAGCAAAAGGGAGAAATCTTTAGATTATCGATAGAATGCTAATGAAGATTTCTATATTCATGAGCCAAAACTTGATGTCATTCAAGGCAGAACAGGACTGTCTCCACAATATCTCTGTACATATGGCTGTACAATATACATAGGACTGACTGCACAAGATGTGTGTCCACACTTCGCTACATTCCTTGGGGTATACATTCCACTTTATACTTGGTTTTAATGTTAAGCAGTTTGCTTTGACACTGTTTCTTCAAAACACTGTTGGTGGGTGATATTTTAAGGATTTTTGTTTATACTGTTCTTATGCTCTTTTGCCAAGGAGTGCCTTGTATGACAACATCAAGATGACGCCCGTGTGCAGATGTTGATGTCAGTATTTTGTAAGAATTGAAACTCCTTTCACTTCCAATGAATGCAAGTATGTAGATCTTGATTGTATTGTCGTAACACATAGTAACATGTATGAAAAGAAGTTAAGGCAGATATCCACTGCATGTTTCCTTTAATGCGGGTGTAGCCTCGCACTTAGAGTTTATGAAACCATGTAATGGGGTCGGAGGTTCGAATCCAGCTGCTGGTTACATCTTGTGACCTTGGGCAAGTCACTTTACCCCCCCTACATTCCTCTAACTACACAGAAGTATATATGGGTACCTGTTGGGGCCGAGCCTGAATGCGTCCCGATAATGGATTCAAAATTGGTTAGGTGCCATGATAAACAGGTCAATAATCATAGCACTGATTGATAAATACTATATATCTGACTATAACAAACACAATCATGAAAAGAGCTCATTGTCACATTTTGGTGTCCTCTCGCTTTGCAAATAAATCTTAGCATTTCACGCTTAAAGATTCAAATTTTACCAAAGGCTGTGATGTTGTCCTCGGTCGAGGCAGGGGCCGAGATTTCTCTCCCCCCCTTTCACCCGCGTCCGCTTCGGTCGGCTGGCTGCCAGACCGCGGCCTAGGCATGGCAGGTGTGGAGGCCGCCAGCGGTTGTGGCTGCCTCGATGGGGTGGCCTCGGGTGCGGCTTGAGCGGAGACCGGCTTGATCGGGGGACGGTGCGCGACAACGGGTTCTGGCTTGGATGGGGTAGTTGGTGCAATGGGTGGTTTAGAAGCCTGAAATTGACATGTTATGAAGTTGGTCAACTCTTAACAGCAGTCTCCATGACAAAATCCAGTACATAAACCCACAGCCTCCTCTCCAGCATGACTGATTTTGAGACTACTGTTTTTGTGAAACTCCACTGGTTAATATTGTTCACACCAATCCCACCAATGAAACTTGGGACTAACCAGTTTCACTATACAATGATGGCCCACAATATTCATTTGGTTTTGCGTCGGGGATATAAATCTTATGCAAGGTTTTCCCTTACAATGACGTATGTTAATTCACATTATATTCTCAGTGTTGTCCGAGTTGCGAACACAAATCACTAGCTTTCTCAGGTGGGATTTGAACCCACAATTTTGTTCTTACTACGATGTCTGCACTGGTAAACAGAAGTTGTGGGTTCGGATCCCACCCGAGAAAGCTTGTGATTTTTTTCGCAACTCAGACCACACCAAGAATACAGTGTGCATATATATGGCAGTTACAGGGCAAAACCTTGCATAAAATACTGGCCTACAATTGATGGCAGCCTTTTCTTACATAGTCAGTCTCTCAGTTGATTTTACAAGCGCAGAGTATATTTCTGAATGGTGGATACAGAAGTCAGGGTTACCTTTGGTTTGCCTGAGGTCATCTTGGGCGCAAAGTACGTCGAGTGCCATTTCAGCACCATGTCTATGGTGCCGTACACTTTGCCGTCGCTCTGTGGATATGAAACCATACAACCTAATTTGAAGTATTTGAAACTGAAGCAAAAATGAAGAAAATCAGAGAATAATGCCACAAAACAAGAAGTTTTCCCTTAGATGTACTGCCTAAGAGGAAGACAGAAATGAAAAAAAACATACAGTGGAACGTCACTATACCCAACACCGCTATACCGAACATTCGGCTGTACCGAACATCGTCCTTGGCTCCTAATAATTTGTGCAGAGAGCCTACCGAACACTATTCAGTTGCTGTTTGCAATTCCCGAACGTCAACATGATAAAACAGTCAGTGTTTTTTTTTATGTTGGAAAGTGACAAGTGGCCATTATTTTCCCAAGGATTAGAAGGGAAAGCCACTAGTTGTCAACGGTATTGAACAGACACTGGTTTTGTGACACCACATGATCGGGTGTGGAAGAAAACCGTACATACGCGCACAGTGGCATTGCACTAACAATAGTCTAAAGAGGGTGCCGCTGATACACTAATCAACCGAGATTCACCACAGCATGCATCAGAGATCGATCCTGAGCAGTAGTTTCACGACTTTTAGGATAAATTTGATATCAACTTTTTGACTCAAGTTTAAATTAAAAAAAAAATAACGAACAGATACATTTCTAGAAACCTTAAACTTGAATGCAACAGCAAAACATCATGAAAACAGCGAACCAAGGTATCACAAGAGGGTGCACTTCAGTTAGACAAGAGAGGGCGCTATTCAACATGGCAACGAAACATTCGGCAGTTAAATTCACTATACCGAACGACCGCTGTACCGAACATTTAGCGTGGACCCCGTCTTGTTCGTTATAGCGGCGTTCCAATGGACAATTCATGATACAGTATGCTACCCAGAGCTCACCACAGGAAGGCCGTATTTCACAGAGCATTTTGTGAGACATGGTCAACAAATTCTATTCACCAGCTGCGCATGGGGAATTTAATTATTTCCGATGCTTGCTCAGTGTTTCATGAGATGTGACGAGAAAACCTTGCCCAGGGTGCCTCAACAGCATGTGAGCTTGAAACCTCTGCTGTTTCAGGGTACACTCCACCAGCAAACTTGCTGAATCCTGTACTGCTACAAACACACTTCTTGCACCCTACTCCTTGAGCTCAAAGTTCCCCCCCTCAAGTTGGTAAGTTGCTTCAAGAC
>NC_141782.1:15718546-15837901 GCF_054643075.1 Acanthaster planci
AGGGCCTTATTGCTGTGTAGTTTGTGCGCGTGGAAGTCATTCAACCAGTGAACATAATTACAATTCCCTTCGCAACTTTGCACTTAAAGTTATCGTAGCTAGTTGTGGAAGTAGGCCTACATCGTTATCAAAAGAGGCCAGTGACCTCTTAGTCGGCGTTTGATATGAGATCAGCAACGACTGACTAGATAAGTCTCCAAAATGGTCCAAACAGGAAGTCTTATTGGTATATAGAAAGGCTTGCCCGGTCCTTGTCTGACGATGCCCAAGTTATGCATCAGTGCCGTCATCTTTTCTGTAGTTCTCTGTGTCTTGGAGTTCAGATAATTCTTCCTATTGCTCGTTTCATTTCCCGACGTTATCCACGGCTCTGTCACCCAAATTGACATTTATCGTCGACCCTTTTGTGTTTTCTATCCTCTCTTGAAAAACCCGCCGTAACAGACCCCCCCCCCTTTTTATCCCACTCTATACCTCCGTGAATGTCTTCGCTCTGCCCGGTCCTTTCTTGATGAATACGGTAGGATATTAGAACGGACCTGCGAGGGGACCTCGTTGATAAAGGAAACCGCTTGCAGGCAGGCTATAGAATTTCAAGTTCTCCTATTTATCCATCTCGTAGCTAATAAATTCAGGAGGACGTGCAGCCTCCGAGGGCGTCCCCTTGAGGTCTTGTCAGAGAATGAGGAGGGTAGGGAACACAAAAAGAAATGGGTACCGAGCATCGGAGGGACACAGTAATGTCAGGATGCAAGTTTTTTGATGAGATGAGTTCCCGCCACAAATGAAAAAATATTGACTTTGTGCCGTCTGATGGACAGGTTGCGGGATATCCTTTTACGGTGTGACTGAATAACAGGGATAGTGCAGGGCCAAGTTGGGGATAACCAAATCCGGAAACGTTGGCGAGATTTTCAATTATGAGAAGGATCTAGTGTCCTTTTTAAAATGAAATTCCAACCCTGGATACAAGCGACCCTATAAAGGCACAGTTTACATTGCTCAAAAACGTAGGTGAAATTGTCCTTTCCGTAAAAAAAAAAACAATCTGAGTATAACAAAACAATCTGAGTATAACTGCCGTGGAAAATCATCAGATTGCATGGACACTGAAAATGAGATGCATGTATATCAACACCGTAATATAGGACGTCCTTGACGTTGAAAACACCGCGCTTAACAGAATACCAAGAAATGAAATTTGTATTTCCTTTCCACGTCAAAACCTGCTGACAGTTTTAAAAATCACAATGCGACACTAGAACCCATGGCATAGAGGACAGGACACAAAGCGAGCAAAGGATGTGTCCCTGTTCTCGGTGGTCAGTGTGCGTTGTCCTCTGTTGAATGTGCCTGTAGGTGTAACTATAGGGGGGCACTGGTGATAACCCGCCTCGGCCAGTGTACTGACTGTGGACGAACCCATTGCCCCCTCCAGAAATGATGGCCGCAAGTGCCCCCTGCGAAATGTACCCACAGCCTGTGCTTAGTCTATTTGAGAAAAAGGCAAAGCCCTCTAAAGCATCGTTGGTGTAGCAAAACACGACTGCAAGGTCTTTTTTGTTGTACGTGAAGTTTTCTAGGCAGAGGTTTTCTGTTTCGTGTGGGCTTTAAGGCGATTCATTCCTGTTGCTGTTCTGACAGAGTAATTCTGTGATTCTTCAGCTGATTGTACTCAACTCTCGTTACTCTTGGCCTTACATGCGTCTCTCATCTCATATGACATTATTTTATTCCAGTATTTCCCTAGCTCTCGTTTTATTCGTTAGCAACAGCATCCCCCCCAAAAAAAAAGCCCCCGGTACATTAAAAATGAGCACACCTTGGTCAAAGTGCGAACATGGTAAATATTTAATCCCACCATGTAAATCGGCTTGCCAAATGCAACGTTGACTTCCCACCGGTGGGTATTAATGTTGTATTACCGTACCTTATTGTCAATAAAGAAAAGGTGATGACACGCTGGTTTGCATATTACTTTGATTGGGCAGGTGGAGTTGTGTCCGGTAGAATGCTGTTAGCCGGACCACGTCCCGGCCATTGTCGTGGTTGTTCCACCTGCCAGCGGGGTGTCGTCGTCGGTTTCTTATCAATAAGAGGTGCCACCCTTGATCACTGAGCCTCTAACGCCACAGAGGTGCGATAGCATTATGATGTTTCTCCACCCGGACGACTGAGTCCATGCAGTCTGCAGACCGGAATACAAACAGCTTATAGGAGCAGTTCGAGTCGTGTGTGGCGATCTTAAGCAATTACCGGCACGTCCAGCATGGCTGAAGACCAGGGTCCTAACAAACTTAATCTCGAGGGAGCTCACACTTAAAAAATGGCGCTGGATGTGTAGATTTTTAAGTTCGCAAAATCGCCGCAGCGTTTGCGATGGAAGTGTTGGCACTATTTTTATAGATTCCGTGGGATTGCACCGGCTTCGTGCATAAAAAGGCTTACATTTTGTTAACCATAGTGGATGTTGAGAAAAGAAATAAAGAAAACAAAAAATGGCTCTATAATGTTCATTCCGGGGCAGATTTAGAAAAAAAGTTTCAAAATCCTGCCTTTACACGAAAGTTGTGTCATTCTTTAAGCTCAAAGCTCAAGAAATCATTCGACGGCTCAGAGAGTTTTGTACGATACCGCGTTGGTATGTTGTGTTTAGTGGTTACGTCCATAGCCGAAGGTAAAGATATCGCACAACAAAGGCTGAGATCTTCTAACGTACGGGTCCTCAAAAGCCTGAGGGGAAGTGTTCCTATCGACGCATATGTTGCCTCTGGCAATACTTCTCAGTTAGAATCCCCCGCCCCAAAAAATAATGAATAAAAAAGTAAATAAATAAAAATGAGAGAAGATGAAAATGTCCTCAAAATCTTATCACGTTGTGTCTCACAAAATCAATTTGCATGCATCAAAGAGCTGGATATAGCCCAAGGGTGATTCAGGCAGGCAGTGTTCTCTTCCTTATTGTATCCTATGGGTCACATTTATTTGTTTCTGTAAAGAGCGACTCTCGATAAATTTTCTCGAATTGTCATCGTTGGCCATGGTACTCTGAGTTTGTTTCACGAACTCCTTGTGCTACGTCTACTTCTATTTGGTTATAACAGAGAGCAAACTTCCCTTTCAACCGCTTCACTTCTCAAGTCTATTACTTTTGTCAGCAAAAGCCACAGAAAGGAATTCCTGGTCACGGGTTGGCTCTTCTTGGGCGGAAAGCTTTAGCCGTCCCATCCATCGATTAACCCTCGTTCTTCCTGTCCCGGAAAAATGTGCGTCGTGTTTCTGGAAGAGACGCCGATCGGGTCTCAAATTCACAGAGGGAAGCATGTCAACACTAGCGTGACCGCTTACAAGTCACGCTTTTCCTGGCCGTCACTCCCTGAGGAGAACGGTTAGTGTAAAATGACCAGTGACAAAAAAGGAGTGGCTGTAATGAATAATGTATTATAGAGAGTTATTTTAACCCTAACAGTCCTAAATCCTCCAATTTTAATATGATTTTGCACACACCCTAGGGAGTTAGGGTTAATGTTAATATCACACCCTTATTGCAACATAGTTAGCGACTGACATATTACAGTAATCCCTAAAACTTTCTACAGATCAAATCAAAACAAGACAGTAGAGCACAAGGGAGTAGTTTATAAAAATTAGGCAAAAAGGTTGAAATGTATAATGTAAAGATATGTGAAAGATTACGTTATGTCAACTCTATAAAGCGTGGTGCTTGCGTATTTATACTTTGTGAGCTAGTTAATTTGAAAAACATTTGAGCACGATACTTTGAGTCAGTTGATCTTTGATTCTTCCTGTAATGCTCAAGCTCTGTCACAGCTTTATATTAATTTCAATCACTTCTTACTATAAAACATGGCACTTGTTATTTAATGCCATTTTTTGGCAAACTGATTTGCATATGACTCAATTTCTGAGCTCTCCATGATCAAAATATTAATAGACTTTTAACGTGTATTGGCTTATAACGACTGCAACCGTCTTTGACTATCGTACTGAGGTTTCACTATCTTACTAAGATAACCTCTCACCAGTTTGTTGGGCACGATGGCAAGCGCTTTACTGGGATGCGGGGAAGGTCACTCTACTCAACACGGCGTTCTGCCGTAATCGGTTGCAGCATCCACCATTCGGATGGTTAACGTACACATATCACTGGCTCTGAGATAAGCGACACAGCTACATTAGAGTTTTTTTGTTTGATAAGTCAACTACAAGTGCCTCGGCTTTCCCTGGCTGTCAATGTCATGAAATTTCACTCATCACTAAAAGGTCTTTTACTGAGGTGAATAATCTTTTAACTGCACGTTTTCTCAACAATTCCCATTCCTCTATCCCTTAGCTTTGTCTCAGGATTCTGTGAGGTTGCACTGTGGAAAACTACTTTGACCCTTGGTGTTTGAGACGTTTTATACATATTTCTCAATTTAATCTGGATGTTACCCAAATATTTTTTTTTCGGATAAAACATAGACGCATTGAACAACGGGGTCTGCATGGAATTCCCATATCATTGTGTAGACTTGTTTCATTAGGGACAAAATAACATACATGGAATAGAATCATGCTATGATTGAAATATTTAACGACAATTATTATGCAAGATTGGATATGGGGTATGCTTAGTATGGCTAACATACTTTAACTTTTAAAATGTTCAAACCAATGGGAAAAAATAATAGGACAAGTTAGGTTATTTTCTTTGCATGGATGGACTGTAAAGTCTTTTATTATGAAATGCACAGCATGAACAACGGTTACTGCTGGTGTCAATGGAGTATGCACGTAGCGTCACAAGTTGGCTCATCGTAAATATCTGTTACTGAACACAGTTCGGCACTGTATCATCAAAAATGAAATGAGAATTATGTTGCTGTGTTTTGAACTTTTTCTTCAAAACGTGAGAAAGTCCGACTCAATCCAGCTCGTAAGTGACTTCGTCACAAAGGAGGACGCGCTACGATTTGCAAGCTCACATTGGACGATCGCTGAAGTTGCGCGTTAACTTCCGGCTCCATGGTTCCATATAAACGGCGATCAATGCATGTAACCCTATGTGCAGTGCACGTGTGTTGTGGGCGTGGTTTAAACTGGTGACGTCACACTTACGAACCGGATACCTTTTTAGGGTAGTCGACATAATGGAAGCTTTCGCCTGGGTGCAATATGCAAATCTGAAATTGTGTGGCCACACCGCAACACACGCTGAGAGGTACCTCTGCTCAACCTTCGACTAATAAATGCAACTGTTTTGGCTGCAGCGACCTTTCGCAATTTTTCGTAGACGTCATGAGTCTATTTTTTGACGCTATGTGCCTTTTCTCGGGAAATGACAGACTATAAAAAATTGAAACGTAACCTCAGCTGGAGAACATCATACGTTCATTCCCTGCGCCAAATGGAAAGTCAAATCTGCTCATGGAACGCAGTGTGAGTTAGTTACGCACGAACATGTACAGAGCATTTTGGGCGATTGGATCACAACTTGTCATAATATGAGCACAGATGTTTTCAAACATGTCACCGAACACAAATCTGAGGGGGCGGAATCCATCCCTGAATCCAAGAGAAAAGCTCCGCCTTATTCCTGATTCACGCTCATTACTTAACCAACAGATGCAAAGAATTCACGAATGCCAAGAAATGTGAACCTTGGTTGTATTATTGGATGGAGTGGCGTCAGTTAACTGCCTGCTTGGTTGGCTTCACGGAGTTCTTAATTTGCGGTGATATGGACCTAAGAATGATACTTGTAAATGTATGTAATTTCTCTGCAAACCATACATTTCGTTAGTATTTCATTCGTTTGCAGTCATGAAACGAAAACAAATTGGTAGCTTAATATTAAATTCCCACCTCGCCGAAGGCACATCCGATCGTTCACAGTTCGTTTTACGCAACCAGAAGGCCGATATCAGTGTGTGAATCATTCCTAACTGAGGCACCACAGCGATTGGTTACTAAGAAAAATACCGCGCCCGGGGCCCAACTGCGACACGGGGAACGTGTTTACCGGCCAGCCAATGATTTCGATTGTTGTTATTTTGACTCGTTATAACACCGTAAGTACATCTGAAGGAGCTTCATTTAAATGTTACCTATAGAGTCACACGCTAAGACATCCTTGCAGTGCCATCAAATATATATTTTCGAAAAGTGAAGTATATTTCTTCGAAGTCCGTTTTTAGGACATATTTTTTTTCCAACTTGATTTGTACGAGATATATTTGGTCCAAAGTTTGTTTGTTCAAGACATAAATATTCCAGTTTGTTTTAATGAGATCTATATTTTAGAAACATTGTATTCCTCACATAAACAGACTTCGAAAAAATATAATTCATAAAAACAAACTTGGAAAAGTGTATTTCGTAAGAACTATTGTTTCCAAAAATAGAAACAAATTCGTTTCTTTACATAGATCTTACAGGAATGAAACGAATTTGAAATGCACTTCATAAATATGAACTTTAAATAAATATACTTGACGGCAATCTGGGGCTTTTGAACACGCCCATTGATTAACCATGATTAATTTTACAATAGATGCCTGATAACCAGCAGTGTTTCCTCTTCAAACTTTGAACTATGTTTCTTTCATACATATTTTGGCATCAATATGTACATATTAACGACTCAGGATTGCATTGCATTAGGTACCATTAAGCAGGCGGTGATTGGAGTTGTCTTTTCTGCTCGTAGGATATGTTCGTTATAAATGTAAATCCGTCACATGTAACTTCATCTGCCGCCCTTTGATATATAATGCACATGTATTTTAATTGCGAATCTGCTCATACTTAAATACTCTGTACTCATCGTTTGGTGTATCTACCATTTAAACTCTGATTGTTGCTATGTCATCCAGTAATGTTAGGTAGTCTGTTTAGCATAGATCAATTATACTCCCTAGAGATGTAGGTCCCCGTATAATGTGGAGCAAAAACGTCCACTTCAAATGACTCTCCTGACCATTACTAGAAAAATGTTTAGAGACCTATTAATGAGTACGAAGGAGCTGGAAAACGTAAAAGGTTTGTCCAGAAAAGGGTATGCCATTTCCAAGTATTAAAACTTTTCATAGGCGATTCCAATTAAATAATTTTAAAACATTCTCTCTGAATGACTCATGCAAGAAAATAACCTTTCTTCAGTTACACGGTATTCTGGTTGTCTTTGGAACTGCGAGTTTAGTTTCAAAATGGCATTTAGAAGTTGTTATTGAATTTCATGTTAAGGGATGAATATATCGAAAAGGCAATTTGTGGAACTTCACTCAGAGTTAATATAGCGCAAAGATTGAAAAGACAAACCGACGCGGAAGACAAAAAATCTTCTTAAAAAAAACAATTTCAGTTCAAATACCAATTTGGGGTTGCTTGTATAAATGCAAGTTCAGTCCATCATTTACCCCATTCAGAGCTTGTTCGTGTGTGAATGAAAACTCCGATTATTTCGGGAAATACGAGTCTGAAGAGGCAGCCAAGACGATCAATCTTTGCCGTTCACAACTTAGTTCAGGAAATCCCGGGTATCGCGCCGACAATTGGTAGGGCAAATGGCGCGAGCATTATTCACAGCCAGTTAATGTGTGCGTTCCCGCGTTCCATTCATCACCAGAGCTTAGATCTGGATCGCTTCATTAACGATAAAATGCATGCACTGTGGGGATGATGAACCGTTCCGTTGACTTTTGGAGGCAGTCTGTCGCGGGTGGAAGTGCACTTTCTTTGAAGCCTAACGGTTTAACAGCTCCATACGGTGACATCACACTTGCTGTAGCACTATCCTCCTAGATTTATAGTTAACGACTGGCCGTATATACGCATGAAGCTTTGGGCCAACAACCATTAGGGCCCACAACGGTAAAATGTAGATGTATGATTACAGATAGTCCAGCGCCCGAAGTTCACTGTTCAACGTCTCTTACACAACGTTGGACAAATCCCCGTCCCTTGATTGGTAGGTTGTTGACCACATGTCATTGAAGTATTCGCCTTAACGCAAAGTAGTGCCACACCACACAAAGTTCGTTACAGTAGTGAACAGAACGTATACGTTAACAGAACGGAACTCATAGGTAATCATGCAAGGATTACTTGACGCGGCGTTTTGTTCTCTAGGAGTTTTTTTAAGATACATTCTGCCGCTCTTGTAAAACTCCAATGTACCAAACACTGTTATATTGAGCAATCGTATACAAAACATCGAATGTACCGCTTGGTTCCTGGACGAACACCAAACATTTACTTTCAACAAAACATTATTCAAGTCAAGGAAAACTCATAAGAAAAGCTATTTCATTTCGCGATTTAACTTCTATTTTTGGACTGGAAACAATCACCCTAGACCTGCAAACACTAAGCTGAATTATAGGCTGAGATTACCCTCCCAGTTTTCCACTAAAAATCCCCTTCTTTGTGCTTCACGTTACTGTTGGTATCATTTGCTTGGGATCAGTGAAACTGTCCTCCCGCAACTAGCTGCACTGATTGCATCGTCGTCGTTTTGCAAGATCAATATACAAAATTGTTTTAATTATGAGCAAATGCTGTTTTTTTAAGTCTCACATGCCACAATTTGTGATATCTGAGAGGCTATCTACGAGCCCAGTTCTCAATGTTGTCTGATACAATTATTTTTTTTCGGATCTCTATCCAATTTCCAGTTGAAATATGGTCATGAAGCTTTCATCGTGATTTATTTCAACAAAGTTTACATCAACATTGTAATCCTAACAACGAATGCTGACTTCCATTTTCATGGCTTTAAGCTGTTAACAATTAATTTCCAAGTACTTGAATGGATTATATATTGTGCTGTTGGGCCAAGTTGCCTGTATAAGTTTGGTATCACCTGGAAATAAGTCCACAAAATGCAGTTTTTTTGTTTCATTTTATTTATTTGGGCCTAAGTGGTCTTTTTTATAGAAAGAAGCTCTTCTCTTTTCATTCATGTTACATCCGAATATTCAATACGCAAATATTCGAATATTCGATAATCGATCGAATTTGCAAGTACATGTATTCAGAGATTCGGCACAGCCCTTAAAAGTGTTTCACATTAATGCGATAGAGACAATAATTTCCTTAAGAGACAGGTGGAATACATTATTTTTTATATTACATGCGCCAACAACATGTTGATGGGTCAAATATTTGGAACAAAAATCATAACCTCGAATGGACCGAAAGCAATAAAATCACAAGACTGGTTCCTTGCTCTTCAATGTACTTCCTTAAGGTCTGTTACTGAGTCCGTGCAAGAAGTTAAAGAACTGTATGGCATCTGGAGAAATCTGAAGAGAAAAGCCACTTAAACAACGCAAGAGTTTCGACGGCAGTTCCTTTGAAAACTGCAGACTTTTTATTCCAAACTTGCAGAATTCTGCCCAGATTGGTTAGGTCGCATACAGTGGCAGTTGCTTGACCTAAATGCTCGTCTCGATAGTGACAATCTCTTGGTCTGAGAACCAGATAAACCAAATCACGTGGCACAAATGGTAGCAGTAAAATAATGGTAACGTCGATCAACTGGCAGCTTTGAGGGCACACTGCTGGATACCATTGAAGGGGGTTACGCCATTGGTGGCCTAGTAAAAATGCATTTCCATACAGCAACTTGGACATGCGTGATGTGATCACGCCAATCTCCAGAGCCCTTCGGTTTGTTTATTATGGCTTACGGTATTCAAAGGGGATATTTTTCGTCGAGCAGGCACATGACAGATTTCTCAATATGAACCTTGGGTTCATCCGTTTAGACTTCATATTGATTTTGTTTTCTTTTTCGTATGTTACAAGATCAAAACTGACAGATCTTGATTGAGAAAGCATTTCACGTCTGTATTTAATTCCAAAGTGAATTAATTGAATGTAAAAGAGAGAATCTACCTGCTACCAACACATGTAAATGGACACCTGAAGGCAGCACTGATTTATTCTATCGATAGCAAGTAGGCTGACATTTTCTTGGGAAACGTTGGTGTTGGTTTTGTGTGTGTGTGTGTCTTATATACCGGTAATGAATCACAGACGCCAATTTGTACTGACATGGTGTTTACGCCAACAAAAATATACCTGGCTCCATTAATGCCGACTGTCAGTAAATTGACCAATTTCATTTGAATTCTTTGTGACTTAATCATATGTGTATGGTATCAACTCGTTACTTGAACCACAGAGAAGGGAAAAGACCACCTAAAGTCAGGCGTTTACACACTAACAAGATAAACGCCCAGTGCTAGTGCGCCATTCAATAAACTCAAGCTGCAATAATGTATCCAGCAGGGCCTACATACGAGAAGCTAATTAAGCATGTCAGCTGTAGGCCTTTAAACGCCGCTAACAGAAGTACACCGGTGATGAAAGGGTATGCTGTCATCTTTTACTCCTAAAATACACGCCCAATTATCTTTTTTCCCCTTTCGTAGTGTTCAAAAAGGTTTCAGTGAAGAAGGCTCTTCATATGAAATTGCCTCTAGGGAGATCGCTGGTTTGCGGGAGAGATGCTGCGTGCACAGGTTCGCCACCCCTGAACACACAGGCGACCCACTTAAACAGAGAGTGTTTGGAAAGCGGTAATTCGCCCGAATACCGTCGGATGTAATTAAAATGCCACTCTGTCATGATCTGAATAATGATGACTATAGCCGTTGGAGGGTTGTTGGACGAACTGTAATCCTTATTGAAATTGTTGCCCATGTTTAATTTTTTTCTGCGGCCGCCGCCCCAGACCACCTGATGCTACATGTGGACACATTTATGCAGTCTTTCAGATCTCAATATCTGGGCAAACAGTTCGGGCATTCGCTTTTCTTCAAGAATCTACTCCGGTCCTCCTCCAGGGATCTACATCAATCATCGCGTCAAAATTATGTCTCCACTCATGATAAAAGCTTCCTTGTTCGCAGAACTTGTAATATCAAAGCACGAAATATATAAGGAAATAAAACAAGGGGGGATGTCCGATGTCCTTACATTGGCACCTCATTTGAGGGTTTGTCGGCGATGGTGGTCGGCCTGAGATGAAAGAAGCTGCACCGGAGAAGGTAGGGTGCAGAATATTATAGACTACTATGCATTACGCCCACGAGCATGCCTACAAGCTGCGTGAATAGCAAGTGGAGAGAGCGGCCACTTGCAATTACCTTGGCAGGAAACCAGCTGTAGGGTGGCCACGCAGTGGCATGAAGGTGTGTGCATCTTATTAAGCTAATCTTTCCTTGATCCGCTCGTAAAGGACTTCAAAAAAGTCAATACACGAGAATATCCCTTGTATGCTTGGAATTTAATCTCCTCTTCCAGGGGAATGCTAAAAATCTGTGTGTGGTTAGAAATTATTTACAACTATGCATTTTCCATGACAAGCGCTTACGGTCAGTGTGAATGTTTAGTCTGTCGAAACGGACTGATAAACCGAGTTGCGCAAACTGAGACTGAAGAATTTGAACGAGAACATCACATCATGGAGGAAGGAAAAGATGAACGGTATGGACAAGGTAGAGGCGTCTGCGTAACGGCAAGGAACTTAGGGTTTTCATGTTAAAACGGCACACGGTCTCACTGAATCTAAAGTTTGACAAGAAAACAGCTCGAAAACCTCAAAATCATTATCACAGTTAATTTCCACCAAAGTGGCATTACTGAAGGAATTGCACATGACTTTCTGTGTGACAAAATGTTGGTGGTCATTCGCATTTCCCAATGCTGCAGGGAAATCTCAACGAAGACAACCCCTTAGATTACTCGTTGACTCAAATCCTCAAATGTGATTGGTCGCCTGCACCTGTGCCATCTGGAACACCTGTACCGTCCAGAGCCCTTAATGCCTTTTACCTATAGCCTACTCGGTTATCACGACTGAAAAGGCGCCCTCCAAATCACTATGGACAAACCGCGACCCCGTTTACCACCAAACAAGAGATCAGTGACCAGAGTTAGTCGGGGCAGAAAATTCTACCAACCACATCAATTGGAATATGATATTGTCTACGAGAGACTTAAAGTGACCATTGACATTTTCACGTTTACCAGTTTTATGGTATGACTGGAAACGCTCGTATCCTCATTAAATGTCGCCTTTCCCCGGCGAGCATTTTATTCTGAGATGAGCGATCTAAAATACTCAGATAAATTTGATATCTTCCTTGATATAATACAATATATTGGATATTTTGGCAAAACTTTGAGTATTTAGCTGCTACTGTCATGTGACCTATTTGGGCAGATTTTTAGCCCGTTTTGGCAAATGTTTGAACTAATGCCTGGTTAACTAGTAGAGGTGCGAGTCAGCAGAAAGCGTCGCAGAATCATGGCAGAAAGCGAAAGGGCTGCAAGGAAAGCTAGAGCAGGAAACATAATTTAATCGACCAACCAACCACTGGTCCTTAGTGCAAAATCCGCGGCAGACACTGCACGCACGGATTGGACTCATCAGCCATCTCCGAAGACGCTTTATCAATCAGCAAGTTTGAAGTCACGGTCTTCATCGACACCGATGGACGAACATCAGGGAACCTGTCTATAAAGGCTTTGCGTAGTAGCCATCTTGCAGGACAGTTCCTTTGTTCCACAGGGAAATCTCCTTTGTGTATAACCTGTGGAATAAAAGTACTGGCCTACAAGATGGCATGCAAACCCTCTATTTGGAGTCTTTGACTAGGGATACAGAGTGTAGGCTGTGCCCGAAAAGTTATGGCTTCGGCTGAGAATAAAACGTTCGCTTATGGGAGCCACTGGCTTGCAATTTCGGCTAGTTGCCACATCCGTCTACTTGAACACGGCCCAGGTCTCTATGCTTTTCATGCGCTGTCGCTGCTGCCAAAGGCTATTAGGATGAATGACGTGTGATGCTGACATCAAATATGTGTAAATAAAAATTCCCTGACAGCGAAATTCGGGCTTTCAAAGTCTATTTTAAAGACCTAAAATATTATGACGTAACGCAATATTTACCGAGGTGCACTGTGGGTGAAAGGTGGGGACGACAGTACGCGCGCTATTACTAGAACATCATGCGCATGGAAACTTGTCAAAAAGATCCTGAGATTGAGAAGGCCGACACTTTCCAAAATGGTTCATTAACTGCTGTGTGCCATTGTGTGTATCAAGCACACGACGAACGCCAGAGCTGCATTTTTCAAGTTTGCTCCGTCTAAACGAAGCGCGAAGGCTTGCATGACTTACGATCGTGTTGGACTGGTCCCCGTCTCTATTATACATGTATAGGGACCAATAGCTAGCTGCGATTTAACGCGAGCGATTAGCCCTGTCAACTGGATGCTGAATATTTAAGTTTTTGTCAGGCCAGTGGCAATGCTTTACCATGAAATACGTTTCAGCGCGGGGGCAATAAAACGTCCTTGCTAAGCCTCTGTGATCACAGTGAGGGAGTTTAGTTTTCAATGATTATCATCGATAAATCATTTTACAGCAATTTATTTCACAGTTAAATTTTAGATAAATGAACAATTTATGAAGTTTTTTATGGTAACGAAGAAGAAAAAGAAAAACATGCTATCAGCTCCTGCTTGATTATGCGCTGAGTGGGCATCGTTTCCTCATTTATATACACCCGGCAGGATTCTTCCGGATTCATTACCCGCTACCGGTCCCTACGTTCGGAAGACGTCTGTAATAAGATGTCTGGAAACTACGCACGGGACGGGAACCAGTTTAACGATCGTGTTCGCCACCTTAGATTTCTCTCCCCACTTTTCACCCAAAACGCGTTACGTCATTATGTCTTAGGCCTCTTCACGGTACTACCATCGCATTGTATACCCAGAGCCCGTCTTATGTTATACAGGATCCATGCCGACTTTTAATTCATTTCGATATTCTCTACTCGGTTTTACAGTTCCTTGGGCCATACATGTAGATGTATAATGCACGTATATACAATCCACACGTGTACACAACCAATTATAGGCCCAGTTTATATACTATTTAACAGTAGAAATGTTCACAAAAACCATTGAAACAAATTTCTCTGTGCTCAAAAACTTTAATGGCAGATTCCTATAAGGTTTGTATGGGTTTTGATTCTGCGCATGAAAGATACATATAAAATAATCACTATTGGCAGCTTGCTGAGAGTAGTTTAACCAAGTCTTAGAAAACAAAACTTCTCCAAAACTTATAGCACTTTTCATGATATGGAACAGACGAAATAAAAATCTAACTGACATAAGCGTCGAAAGGGTATTTAAATCCAAGATTTATTTCTCTATTGCTCAGAAGTAAACATGAATCAGAAAACTCACAGTTCACATCTGAACAGGAATGACTTATTGCATGAAAAGCCTCTGTATTTGTGCTGTATCTTTTTCTAGGGGGGGGGGGGGCTGTACAACTGCAGTCCGTCTAGTGTGTACACCCAAACTGTCGTGAGACCATTATGACAACACCTGCTGAAGCTCAAATGTGCTCAACTTTTTGAATGCGCAGCGCATTTTTTTATGTGTACGCGGAATTCACTCACAATTCGCTTCACATTCGCATGCACATGAAGTGGAAGCCGGACTTAAGATTAGAGTGAAAATGCCATATTTATGCACGGGACAAGGACTTGCAAATCCGTGGAAGTGCCGATCGAAGTTAGCCCAAGCATTTAGCGAAAACACCAGCCGAGTCCCCTGCTTAAAACTGCACGTTGCCCCGTCGCCTAGTCCTCTTCTGGGCAATTTGCGGGATTGTATTTCTAACGTGGAGCCAATTCTGTGTTAGCGCTACTCCTGTCAAGTGCGGCCACTCTAACTCCGCGTGATCAATTTTCTCTCAAGATTTATTTTCGGGGAGGTATTTTTTTATCTGTCCATTTTGATTGATATTGGGTTCTTCGTGCTGTATATCATTACCGAGCATTGCCGTCGAGAGGATTTTCCTCGAACGTCGGATATTGGTCGAGCTGATTCCTCTCAGAGCCATGAATCATTCAGAAATTGTCCTACAAAGTTTACATGTTTTCGACGGATCCTTTTTACCAATTTGACCAAAAGTCGAACAACTAGAACCAATCACGTCATAAATTAACGCCAATTAAGTTACCGCTAATGCTGTTGCCGTGTAAACACCAGCCGGATATAAGGGCTACATTCTGTCCAGCAATCCAATTAGCGATCTCCTCGAGATTTTGTAGCAAGGCAGTCTAATATGACATCCTCAGGAAAATCGCAAGTCGACGAAGGAGCCTTCTATTTGCTGGAGAAAATATTTTTTCGTTTGCTCTTGCCCAAAACGCCGAGGGAGGCATTTCATGTGTATGTAAACATTATAAGAGGGTTGAACGAGATTAGTCGAGATTTCATGTTTATGGTCGCCATACGGTCTTACTCCTTTAGGTCTCAACCGACCCAAAACATTTTACTTCCCCTAAAGACCAAGCAAGCTCTTAATGGCAATATTGTAGGTCATATAAATAATATTGCCCTTAAAAACTTTAATATTGCAAACATATGTATGACGTTGTAGTACTGACAACAGTTTAGGAAAAGCAAAAATCAAGGAAATGTTGCAAATGATACGGTGGCTACAGCCTGTGCTACTTCATGGTTGACATCTTAATTTGGCGGAAACATAATTGCCAAAGAATTGCCTGTCCCCACTCATGCATTCTGTTGCCATGGCAGTATCTTTGCTGAAGAGAAACGCCTCATTGTATTTGCATCTCCTTGTGGTTGTTACCGAGACGTGAGGCAACCAACGAACCTTATTATACAAAGAAACGGCTGCTCGTTCACTGAGTTCGTTTATTGCTTTCAGAATCATTGTGTGACCAACAATTGTCCCTGAAAAGTATATCCGTCACTCCCAGCTCTTCTGTATACCAGTCAGATTTGCATTGCTAACAAAAATAGCTAACCCGGATGTATGTTTCATCAAAAAGGAAAACCGTCTTGCACACTTGAAACATGAGCATTGTTCTTTTGATGACCTATTTATACGTTTGCTGCCAGAACAGAAACACGGGCCACTTTATAAACAAAAGAGGCATACATGAAATAAAAAACCCTAGATTGAGTAAAACGTTTCCAAGGAACGAGCTCTCAGTGAAAAACATACTGCCGAAAGTTCATTTTAAACTACATTGAGGACTTAGCACTACGATCTTCCTCAATTGAAAGTAGAATCTTCTAAAGGTTAAATTGTACGTCAATTGGGCAAAAGATGTTTATGCACTGTAAGTCGCACCTTTCAAAAAGTAAAAAGAAAAACAAACTAGAGATATTGAGTCAACGAAGGTGTATATACCTGTTTTCACTCGTCAAAACAAGCAGACAAAGACCAAGGCTGATTATTACACGTAAACGTAAGTTGATTTAAAAACGTAGATATCATGGTTCGGCTTTTGTCAACAATTAGGATATTTCGTAATTTGTTGTCGCTTATTAATGCAACTACAAAGAGTTTCAACAAGGGCCTTCCCTATCTATTTCAGCTTCGTTATTAAACACTTCATAAACGTCATGCTGTCGTACTATGAAGGGAAAATATTTCAGCGTCAGTTTTGTTATCTCCCAAACCTTTGGATTTTGTTCCTTTCTGAGAATTCACCCTCTGGAGATTTCTTGTCAGATCGGTTTGTTCGGTCATCGGCCGACAGTCCCCGTCCCGTGAATGAGAAACGATCTTACAACAGAAAAAGCAGTCTCTTCACCTCTTCACTCTATTGTCTCCAACTTGTGAAAATAAAAAGAAAAATCTATTCATCGTGTGTTGATGTGACGGGAGAGAAACAGAGCTTTGGAAAACACCATTCATTTTAGACTGGCGCAATATTTTGTAGTCCATATTTATATTGTCATCTTTAGGGGTTGTTTTATTTTGTTTTAATTATAACTGCGTTCCAGGCATCGCTCGTTGCTAGCCAACTCGTCTGCTCAAAGCTTGGCAAGCAAATGTCAGTGATTGAAACGACTTTCTGTTGTGTAAACGTTCTCACCATAAGTGAGAGTAATAAAACAGTGGTATCTGACACGAGGTAAGTTTGAGATCGTGTACTTTTTATGCGTTCCCGGGCTGCTTTTTTTTCGTTGAAATGGCGGAGGAGTTTCTTTGAAGTACCTTATAAGATGGCCCATGCATGACATTATGTTACGCAATTTTCCGTTCCCAATTTTTCTTGGCCTCCATGGGGCCTTTACTTATGGATAAAATATGAAGCTCATCATTACCCTGAGGCTAGCGATTAATATTTCATCACTCAGAATAATTAATAATTTCGTCGATACCGTGCGACTGGGGGTTCTTAACAAATGCACAGCTGCTTACGTTCTCATTATCCCGTTACTTGACAACGGGCGACGTTTTCACGCTCGATTTGCGTTTGTGATGCTTCTTGAGAAGAGACTAGGGTTGGGGTGGTCTGTGTTCAGCTGGAATTTCTATTACGCAACGTTGTTTTTTTGATTATTTTTCGTGTTGCATTATACAGAGTGGGGCGTTGTCAAGGTGGTGTAGGATTTGATAAATTTGTATTAGTTAGTAATTCTGTTTATTGTGAAGAGAGACATTTTGGGGATTTAAAGACGTAACCAGACTTTCATTGTCACTGAAATATCGGAACAATCATTAAAGTTATCGAAATTTAAGTCTCCGATGACGATAGTTTCCGTCTCAAGCGGCCATGTTGAACATGCGGCAGTGTTATGTACACGCATGCGCGGTACCCACGATCCTTGGCAAATGCAAATCCAAGCATTCCTTGTAGCCCACAAGCGGCGCGGAATTTGTGTTGTCCTTGCAGCACGTGCAGTGCTGGCGGTGGCCATCATTGACCCTTTTGATCTCTGTATGTGCTAACTCCTTGTGTTTAATAGCACCATGATTTGACCTTCTGTCAGTTTTTTGCTTTCAGTTTTTCCCCTTGTGGATTCGACGTCCGGCTTGTCGGCTGACGCTACCCTGAGGTCGCCTCGCTCATACTGTGGCCGATCCTGCTGTTTTTACCCTGATCGGCATCGGCTGCGGCATCTGTATCCCAAAGACCCAAACGGTTCTTTTGCTAAATAGAGGCTTGTTTCGTAATAGAGGTACAACCATGTCAGACAGGCTTCCATGGGAGGATCAGACAAAAAATAGACTCCTGGCCCTCCAGGTTGGGGTGTGTGCAGGACCACTTCACCTGTCACGTAAAAATCATTGTAGTTAAAGAAACATGAACCAACTCTGCGTCACTCTCATCGCAACAAAATCAAGTATATTCAGCATAGCAACGGCCCATGCTTCTGGGAGCGCCAAATTATGGGGTAGGCCCTAGGGGTTTACGGGCCAAATTCTGCAGGTCGAAAAGCAAGGTTGATTTCATAGATGTTAAAACATACTCAAAGCGCGTATACTACCGACAATCAGGGATCATCCTGTCGTTGACGTCATCCTTGATGCACGGCCGCATCTCTGCATACCATCGTAAAATTTGAAAAGGTCGCTTTTCCTCATGTCCCACGTGCTGCCCACTCTCGTTTGCCCTCTTCTTGCATATTAATACCAATAACATGGTTTAAACGTTGCCACATTTAACGTCAAATGGGACTCTTTTTTTAAAAGTTTTTTATCTTTTTGTTTTTTTTATTTTCCTATATGCCAAGAACGTGTAAATGAAACCACTTCGCGTCAAACGAGCCATTTTAGCCAGTTTTTCTCACCCGAGAATGTTGTCCTCACTTTGAAACGTGACATGGCGGCGTGGCAGGTAACTGCATTACAACCTCGTGTATTTTGCATTCAAATTGCTATTCTAAAATGTTTATCATGCAATGCTGCGGAAAATGAGTATTAAACAATGTAATGTGACAAAAAAGTTGTTACGCCTGAAGGACGCTTAGCACCAGGGGCCAATTTCATATGTTTAAGCACAAATTTGCTTAAACGCAAAAACAATCTTGTTAAAAAAAGGTGTCCAGCTTAAAATCTATGATACTGCCATGCTACCCAAAAGGCATGTGAATACCATTCCCAAACAATACACATCACTTGGAGTTTCGGGCTGGTAACCTGATTTGTCAAGCAAGTTTTTTTTTCATGCATAAGCAAATTTAGTGCTTAAGCATGGGTATTTGTTTGAATATTATTGCCTTTATACATTATCACTTGAAGTTACAAGTTTTGATCGTCGCAGGAGATGCCTTTTGTGGCTAAAAATAGAAGGTTGTCTATGAGTTCTGAGCTTGACCGAGTGAGGGCGCAATTTTCTTAGCAACGGTGGTTGGCTCTCCTTTGGTCGGAACTGAGCTTTGGTGGTTCACGAACGATGAGGAAACGCACACGTTACGGTCGGATCGCTAGCAACAAATTGAGCACTCCCGACGAACAAGGGGGTTCTTCTGCTCAAGGCGGATAGACTAATTCTATTATACACCACAACTGGCACCTCACTCATACGCACATTCTTCTGCTTGACGAGCGCGTGCTTTTGGCAAATCATGACATCCTGTTGGTTGAAGAAACATGCAACGCGCGCGTACAACCTGTCCAGGAGTTTTGCGCCGCCACCTCAAGTAACGGCTTCTAATTCTGGTTGTCGAATTACACTGTACAAATTATGTACAACCACCATCAGTAGTTATCGGACTTTTGAACTTTGGTGCTATTCGGATCGGTGAACCTTCGTGCTTTTAATCCCTCACATGAATAAAGTTACATGTATTTCAAATTCGGACTTTGGAACCTTGGGGCAAATGAACCTTCGGATTTCGGACCGTCAGACTGATGATCCTTTGGACTATTGCTCTAAAATTTAATGCTCGGATTAACGGACTTTTTCATTGTTAGAGTAATGCACCCTCGGCTATATATATTTTTGGTGGGTTCAGACTATCGAACCCTCGGACTATCGAGCTGATCCCCTATCAATACTTTTTCTAGAAGCTGTACGTGTCACTTCAATTTACAGTAGCGCCCTTCCTCAGGATTTCAACCTAAGGAACAACTTATCAGCCTCTCCAGATTCCACACAGTGCTCTCAGCCTCCTCCGAGCCCCCTCGCCTCCGCCATGAACCATCTCCGGTCCCTCGGTAACCAGCTGAGGAGTTCCATCCTCCGTTACGGGGTGCCTATCTACGAGGCCAAAGGGGAGGACATCGAGCTATGCAGTTCCAAAGCCGGCGAGACCACACAGGGGAGTCTGCAGCCCAATGGCCACATCAATCTCGCCGATACGAAAAGAGACGGTGTACCACCGAATCAGGACACGGCAGGTACATGTAGATTCAAAATCATTTTTAAATATACTTTGGGGAGGGGACACGCACGCATTTTGAGTGTGTATGTGTGATAATTATTACAAATGAGACTCAAGAAGGTAAAGCGTCGATTGGCAAACTATTTTATCTCCTAAATGTGTGTGAATTCTTCTTGAGATCGGAGAACTCGATGGTGACCTAGCTCAGAAATATAAACATCTTTAAGAGACCCGTTCGCTATTTGAGTAGGTAAAGAAGATGACCCAGTTACTGAGAACTGCTTATACACGGACGTGTATAATAAAATCTGGACCTGCAATGCAGCATTCGTGACACGGACGTCGTTGAAGCTACCGGAAGTAGAGTGGCGACCATTTTACCGTGCCTAAAGTTTCTAAACTAATCAACACTAACCTACGGAAGACTTTCACGATTTTTGAAAATATCCAATAATTTCAGTGCACCGCATTCAATTACTGCCCAGGGGTTACGGGTAGCGAGTAGGAATAACTCTAGCAGATGATGTCCGTGTCCCTCCTTGTGTTTCAGTTCTTATGAAAGAAAATCCCTATTGTAAAGAATTTAAAAAAAAATAAAATCTTTTAAAAATCTGTTGAGTTGGTTCTGCACACAATTTTTGGAGAAAAACCTGCTCAGAATAAGCGCATAGAGTGAGGAATACCGATGAGCAGATGCTGAACGACAATACGTGTACTCGCTTTCACTGAATTTTGGGTTTAAATTCACGCTTTCCTTGGAGATCACTAATTGACACGAACATCATCTGCATCAATTACTGAATGTAGAGCACTGAAATTACTGAATATTTTCCACTAAAATATAAAAAATCGTGGCACTCTTCTTTAGCTTAATGTTGATTAGTTTAGAAACTTTGGGCACGGTAAAATGGCCGCCACACGACCTCCAGTGGCTTCAACTAATCAGGAGAGTTTCGGGTCCAGATTTTTTTAATATACGTCCGTGACTACTGCTTAATGGAAGCATGGGATGGCACTAATCTCAGCAGAGCGCCTCGTGTTTCTTAGCGAAAAAAATCTTTAGTTTAATGGCACAATAGCAACCCTGGTTCTCCCGTGGCTGAAATACTTCTTGATGATTATCCATGTTCTAAATAATTGTTGAAAGTGGAAATCTGACTTAAATTTGCCGCCCTTCTTCGTGTGTGCAGGGACGAGTTCAGTATGGCAGGCAGGCTGGAATGTAGCCAACTGTATGCAGGGCATCGGCATGCTCAGTTTGCCCTATATGGTGAAAGAGGGCGGGCTGGCTGCCCTCATTACAATGGCAGTGGTGCTCATCATAGGCAACTACACAAGCAAGGTATCGATTCTGCGGACACTATATATAGCACTCAGTTGGTCTTCGAGGCTATTCCCACTAAAGAAAAGAAATTAAAAAAAATCTTGAAAATAGTTCGCGGTTACCCGCTACTTCACTTGACTCGTACCGGCCAACCGACCCCGGTGAGCTCGGTGGTCGAGTGGTAAAGACATCTGCACTAGTAAGCAGGAGGTCGTGGTTTCGAGTACCACCTGAGTAAGCTTGTGAGGTTTTTTTGTATGAACCCATGAGAATCCGACTTTGTATTTCAATTAACACCAACTTTATACTTCTGGAACTGTTGATATTTTACCGATTTAATGCGTCATTTCTTGTTTTTTTCAAATTTCCACTAAAATATTTGGGCATCATCGCACTTGCTGGTTTGTCAGTTTGCAGTCTTTGTGGACTGACCTTCCAGCCCCACTTGGAAAAGCTATTCCCCTCCTGGTGACGCTCGTGGTTGTTGGTGACCCGGTAGTTGTGGATTACTCTCGTACAAAAAAATCTAATTTCCAGTCGTTTCTAAATAGTTCTTTTGTTTTCCTTAATAGGTGTTAGTGTACTGTCTTTATGAAGATCAGCTAAACCTGGAGTCGGGGGAAAAACCTCATCTGGTGCGCGTGCGCAAGACGTATGCAGACGTAGCGGACGCCTGCTATAAATCCGGCGGCACCGTTCTGAACATTATGCAAATAATCGACGTCATAGCCGTGGCGGCGCTCTACCTCGAGCTGGCGGGGTCGCTCATGGTGGACACCTTCTCCATGTCGGGGCTTTCCAAACTCACCTGGACCGTCCTGTGCGGCGTGTTGCTCCTGCCGACCATCTTCTTCCGGCACCTGACCAAGATCTCGTGGCTGAGCTGCTTCGCGGTTCTATCGCTAGTCATCATGTTCTTTAGCGTGGTGTGGTACAGTCTTGGCAAGAGCATTGTGTGGGATATCACCAGCGTGCCCGCCTTCAACCTCCAGCAGTACTCGGTCAGCGCCTCCATCATCCTCTTCAATTTTGGCACCCAATTCATCATGCCCGGCGTGGAGGACAGCATGAGGAACCGAGCCCAGTTCAACCGCATGGTCAACTGCACTTACTTTATCACCGGCGTGCTGAACATCGCCTACGCCCTATTCGCGTACCTTTCATTCGGTCTGGAGACGAAAGAGTTTATCACCTACAACATGCCTCTGGGACCGCTCCAGGCAGCTGTTAGCATGTTGTTTGTCATCAAGTCCCTCCTTTCCTATCCTCTAATGCTGTTTCTAATCGTCAACTCTGTGGACTCCATGAAGCTGTCTTTCCTACCGCCCTGCAGCGGAGCGACCCCCGATCGCATGCCGCCCGCATGGGCCATGATATTTCGTGCGCTCCTCGTCCTCTTCACGTTGTTTCTTGCTGTAGTCGTGCCACATTTTACACTTCTGATGGGTGTCACCGGCAGCTTGACGAGTCCGTGGCTAGACTTTATATTCCCCTGTCTATTCTACCTGAAATTGAAAAGGAAGTCGCTTGCATGGTGGGAAGTGGTTATAAATTGGGTCATTGTAGGGGTGGGGCTTGTAGGAGGCGTAGTTGGTTTGATTTATTCGATGAAAGCATTAGTGAATGCTTACGCAGAAGATTTTAGTTAGATGAATTTAGGAAAAGATTAAGATTTAGTTAATACCCATTTGGAAAATGTTCAGATAATTTCAGATATTGCCTGCCATGTAATACCGTTATAAGAGTCTATCTAATGTTGTCTTCAAGACCACCAGTGTATACACCATGTATACACGAAACATTGACGTGTAGTGGCAAACAGTAATGAATTATTATGTCCGGCTGCAATTTTTGAAATAACATTACGTTGACGTTGTAGCTAATGGATAATTAGTGACCACGTTGCCACAAGCAAAGAGTTGATATTTCTGTGTTGTATATGTGTTTTCTCGAAACTTACACGCATTACTCAACAGTCAGAAATAAAAGTGCATTTGATGAGGCGCGCCCGATGAATCCGCATCGATCAGAAGCAACCCCCCATCGGTTGAATAGAACTGCGTTGGTTGGGAGTATTCATTTTGCTGGTAACAATCCGACTGCAACGCTTGAGTTTCATAGTCGGTTGTGAACCAGCGATGCGCAGTTACTCCCTTAAAACCGTTTCAAAACGAGTGGATTCGGCTTAGACTTTTGTTTCGCTGGTCCCAGCCATTTTGAAGCAGTGTTCAAAACCATATGTTCCACCTCCGACTGGCACCAGCGAAACTGAAGTCTAAGCCGCAACCACTTGCCACTCGTTTCGAGAACGATCTACGGCACCTCCGTTGCTACGGAAGTAGCGCCCTCTCTTGGTCCAGCTCGACGGTGTTTTGGATATTTTGGATTGTCTTATTATTTTTTTGTGTGGAACACGCACTGCCTAGAGTTCTCCTGAACAGCAACGAGAGGTCAGCACCCGTGTACGCGTGATCTGCGCCGACTGATTGTACATAGCGACAAGAAGTAAACCATAATGAGCCAGTCCGGTATTTCAAAATCCTAAGTTCCCCGTGAGTCAGCGTATGGCCTGGCTGCGTCGATAGGACGTGTGCGACTAGCCCTGTCAATTTGCATGCTGAATATTTTAGTTTTGTCAGACCAAAAGCAATGCTTTGACATGAATTATATTTCGGCGGGGATCGAGGCGAATAAAACACAAGTATACCCATCCTCGCTAAGCCTCTGTTAATCACAATGTGGTAATGTATTTTTCAATGATTATCGTCAATAAATCATTTTATTTCAAATCAGCGGTTATTGTTTTGAATTTTAGATAAAAGAAAAATTTACGGTGAAGTCATTTTCTGCAACAAAGGAGAGAAAAAAAACCCAATATGTTATCAGCTACTGTTTGATTTGTGCATTCAGCGGGCAATGTTTCCTCATTTACATAAACTCGGCAGGATTCTGCCTGATTTATTATCCACTACAGGTCCCTACGTTCGGAGGACGTCTGTAAAGCCTGGTTTCCATAAATCGTTTGTAGACGGTCTGCAAGACGTGAAGACGCAGACCAGGCACGAACAGAATTTTAACGGTACATGACATCATTCCACCCAACCTCGACTCCATGGCTGCACGCGTAATGTTCCTTCACTAGCCCAGCCGTATCCGGTTTGTAAGTGACTTCGTCACAAAGGTGGACGCACCACGATTTGCAGACTCTCATTGGACAATCGCTGAAGTTGCGGGTTAATTTCCGGTTCCATGGTTCCATGTTGACGGCGATCAACGCATGTAACCCTATGTGCAGTGGGCGTGGTTTAAACAGAAGAGACGTCACACTTACGAACCGGATTAATTCCCTTGCACGTCACGCACGCAAAAATCTGCGTCGCTCGTAAACACACTTACTAGTCTTAATTTAAAAATCCCAAGTAGTGGGATATTTAAATTATACAATACCAAGGCTTAGATCGCGCAAGGCATGGTGGGAACCAACTGGCGCGGGAAGATCGTTCCCATTGAAACGAGGTTACATTCCAACCAAAAAATGAAAAAAATTGCGTCCGAAACTCTGCGATTTTTTGTGGAAAATACCCTTTTAGATTTACTGTATCGGCTCATAATGCCAAACCTGTACTCCAGTTTCATGAATTTCGTTGATGGTCAGCTACTTAGTTGACCATAAGGGTGTAATATTTAAGCATTAAGGAGAAAATGGGCAAAATTTGTGGAACTAAGCGAGAGAGGCATCGTTGCACACCGTACCGGTCATGCCAGCATGTGTGTTTATATGGGGATACCACGGCTACTCGACGCAGACAGTCGGTAAAGTTGACTGGCTCAACTTTGCAAATCGTTCGCGGGCTGGTTTACTTTTGTTTGTGTTGTTGGCGACACCTCCGTTTGGCATGTTTCCATATGTCCGCGTTGCAGTTTGCATCTTGATTGCGCTGCTGTCTGCGTTTCTTCGACATGGAAACCAGGCTTAAGACATCTGGAGACAACGTACGGGGCAGGAACCAGTCTATAAAGTGAAGAGAACCCCCAGACGTCAGGGATCAACCAATTTTTATATCAGGACTGTCTAGAAATTTGGAAATTATCAGCCACATCTCTGTCCACAACTTAAAGAGCTTGACGGGAAATATCCTCCTCGATTAGATACTTTCAATGAGCCTTCATGAATTTTTGAAGTAATATCTCTTTGTCACTTACACTGTGATAACCATTTTCACGAGATTTGCAATCTCATGCAAGTCTGGACGCCAAGAATCGTGCAAACTCGATCTTTTCTTTCTTCACTTCTTAATAGAGAGGGTAGGGTACTTCATCACCAACAGCACACTGTAAAATAGTAGTGGCAACCGTTAAAGAAATGTTTGACAGATTCGGTTACAACTTTGAACCTGTTGGCCTTCAAACCAAATCATGATTCTGAGCTTGCACCAACTAGGCACTATACTATAATTAATGAAGCTGAAATTTGAGGGGGCTGAGTCTGCCCCTTGGCTGTGATGGGAAAACTAGTCTTAAGAACCGTAGGCATTGATAGATAGTTGGTTTTACCTTCATATGTTTTAACACTTGCTGTCCAGTGCATTTTTAGCTCTCTGTGAAGTTTGATAAAACCATTACAATTGTTGTGTGGATTTCTTGATCAGGTTTTGAAGCATTTATTGAACATGTTTGCATTTAACTTCCAATCTATACGAGCCTTTTCAGGCTTATCAACGAATATTTTGTAATTATTAAAGTCTCATAGTTTCCTTAGTTGAATTATATAAAGTTCTGACAATTAGAGGCTTTTTATATATATGAAAGAAGACTCTAAATAATAACATCTGAATAAACTATAAGTTTGCAGCTGCACGTGAGAATTTATGTTAATTAATGACTATATTGCCATGCATTAAAAATCACATATTAGTAACAAAAGTTCACATTCTTTCCTAGCATCACAGAATTAAAAAGAAATCATGAAGGAACACGTCACAGCTACAACATGCAAAGCATTGTGAATTACTTGCTGTCGGCTGTCCTTATCAACGCATATAATATAATCTGCATGAGTTGCACTATTATGGTTGCACACGTGTAATGAACATGACATAACGGTGTTGACCCGCGTTACTCATGTTCCGAATTCCAACGAGTGCTCGACAAAAATTACGTCGCGCATTTGTCAAACGCCCAAGGGTGGTGAGGTAGAATCCAATCATAAACAAAAACATGGGTCGACACTTACACATGCGCGTGTGCGTGCGCACAAAATTTGCATGCACGGACGACGGCAGTAGGTAGCTGACAGTGCTTTTGTACGTTTGCGTCTATGGCTTATATGCCCTTCCCGAGGGCAGTGGGGGCGAACAAATACGAAGTGGTGCATAAGTACATGTACTCAAGAAATAACAAGCAACTTCATTTTATTTCCCTACGATAATGATCTACATGCAAATATGGGTGTTAAGACTGACCACACATCTTGTGCAATACGGGTGTTTTCCAGTAGTGCGCCTCCAAGAGTTTGCAATGCTTTGGCCAATCACAATGCGCGAGAAGGTGAACAGATTTCGTGCATTGTGATTGGCCAACACGTGGCAAGCTCTTGGAGGCGCGCTATTATGAATGTCCCGTATTCCGTTTTACTATACAGTTTGTACAACTATACTACTTTACTTTAGCCAATTGGAATGCAATACTGTCTCAAAGAGTGACTTATAAGATAAATAACAAGGTCCCAACTTGAGTGATTTAGAACTAAATCATGCTACTCTTTAGTTAATGTTGACGTTTAACACGTATAGTAACTCAGCGAGACACCGGTTTGTAAGTGTGACGTCGTGTCAGCTCAAACTATGCACATAGCACCAGCACATAGAGCTCCATGCAACTGGAAGTTAACTTGCAACTTGAGTATGGTGTTCTAAAGCGGACAGGCAAATGTCGTGTGTGTGAGTTTGAATGTCGTGTTTGTGGGTTTGAACGTCGTGTTTGTGAGCGGTCAGGGCCAATTTCATTACGCTGCTAAGCACAAAAATTGGCATAGCACAGTATTGTCTTGCTCAGATAAAAAACAGGTTACCAGCCAAAAATCCATGCCATTTTATGATAAGCGAACATCAGCTGAACACCAGTCACAAGCAATATAAAACACATGAACATTTTGGTTGTTAATCTAGTTTTATATCAAGGGAAAAAAATCACGCTAGTGATTCATGAAATTGGCCCGGACCACTCACAAACACGACGTTCAAACTCACAAGCACGATACTCGAACTCACACGACGTTTGAAATTCACACACACGACGTTCATCATACTTTAGCGCCCATCCAATGGAAGCTTGCAATCTGTTTATGACGACGCAGTCACTGACAAACCAGGTCACGCTTCCGTTGTGCCAACTGAAATCCCTTTTACTTTCAAAGAATCGGGCAGGCGTAATTGAAAGTCCAACTGAACTATACATGAATAATCGATTGATGATGTTCCAACTGAAGACAGTTGCCTGCATTCATTCGTTAATGACCTGGAAGAGCATGATAAAACCAGACGGAACAGCGATTTGTAGTCAGTTGCTGTCTGGGGCGCAACCTGAGACAAACTCCGATTACAACTAATTGGTGTAGTGCGTTACTTTTTGTGTTGGTCGTTTGGGACGAACAGGACCTCATTCACTATGAAGACTCTTGCTGTCTTCTTGCTGATCTTTCCAATGGTGTTTGGATATGGGTTCCTACCCGGTAAGTTCTACAAATTGACAGTATTGCTATACTCTTGACAGTGTTGGGTTTATGAAGTGGGTTGTCGCACAAATGGATCAACGATGTTTCCTGGTATCTTAAAAGCACTGTCTCCGAGTTTTTGTGTAGTTCCATTTTTCTATAAAAACGTACACTGGGCCAGGTCTGAAGTTTTTTAAACGTTTTTGAGGGATTGAGATTCTTAGAAGTATATATTAGACAAACACAACGCTCATGCTGTTTTAATCACTACGGAACTACGCGATGGTAAAATGCCAGATAAAAGTGAATGACCTCTTCCATTGTGATCTCCCAATAGACGCATTTCCACCGAAAATGGACATTTCTGGCTGTGTTTGTGTGGGTGTGGGTGTGGGTGTGTGCAGAGGGGGGTTCAAGTTGGCAATGATGGACCCTTTTTTAGGAATCGAAAGCGCGAACACTTTAAACGCAGTACTATCTCCTTGCTTTGGGGTTGAGTATCTTACAGAAAAAAAAAAATTGGACTGTCATTAAAAAAATTCCTTTTTGCCCTGTATCCAAAATGATATGCTATTGTACGACCCTAGGACCTCTTATGGGTTTTCAGTGCTATGTTTGTCGAATGCAGCTCAGTTCTGTCAAATCGGGATATATTTCCGTTTTAAAAAATTCCACTTTCTTAATAAAATTCCCCCAAAGCCGTCGAAACTGATGCATATCTCTCTAAATTTGATGACGTACGGCTTTAAGACCATGCTACTGACTATTTCTTGAAAAGAAAATCTGAGCTTTTACTTATCACCGGTGACCATTATCTCATTCTTCTGACAAAAACAATCTCAACACATTGCACACTTCGCGTGTATCACACAGTATGCGTGCGTCGGATTGATGGCCAACCGTCATGTAGCCTGGGGCAAGTTAAGTTCGATCAACTACCATAGTTAACCTTAGTTCGACCAGCTCTGATCGAACGCACGTTGGTCGAGGATGGTTGATCTTGTCAACTATTCGCAACCAGCTTATCTGGGTTGGTCGTATCATTGGTTGCCACAAATCATTTTTAATAGCACAGTGCAGAGAGGACCAGTTGTAAGAAACTTTTCTTCTTATTTTTTCACCTTATTTTTGATATTTTGCCCTTTCCTGCGGCCACCTTTTCTCCCCTTCGGCCTAATGACCTGACAACGGTTGACTGGGGTCGTTCGCACTTCAACTTCACTGCACATGCGCTGGGTGCGTCAAGAATCAACCGCTAGTTAACTAGTGATCCTTAATTGAACTTGCCCTTGGCTAGACCATTTTCGGGGTGCACCCCAGTAAGTAAATTCCCATAGATAAATCCCTATACGACAAAATACTTTTAAAAATACAACTTTCTCAGGTGTTAGGGCCGCTATGTGCCGTATGTGGCCGCTAAAATGATGATCAACATGTCGTCTTATATTTTCCCTTCAAGTTTGGTTGTTTGACCTATGACTTTTTGAGAGATTCGTACCTAAAGCATACAACCCCTAAAACCAAGAATACCCTAATCGGGAAAGTAGTAATTTTGAAAAGCATCCCTCTGCAAAACAGCTAAATTGTGCCACAGTCGGACCTGATTGCATTCAAATTGCTCAGAATTAGATCTCTAAGTCAAGGCTAACGGGTCAGTACCAGTTCTTCAAGTCTCCAATGTTCCATTGCTCTCGGGACTCTCTAATAGGCCTATAGAATATCTTGAGTGTATAACTTTCATAAATAAGCTCGGCGGACATATATTTCGGCTATCTATGGGGTGCGCCCTTCGGAAACGAGAGAATGGAATCTTGTTTTCATTGCGCAACAGCTCTGTGTGTCTTGGCGGGAGTGGGTATACGCTGCGCTACGGGAGTCGAGGTTGCGGTAAGCCATTTCCTGACGCACGCGAAGTGCATGATGCGTTTGAGTCGTTTTCGTCAGGAGGATGTGAGGGTGGTGAAAATGGTCGGATTTTTTTTCGAGACAAAGTAACTGCATGCTCTTAAATCCACAAGGCGTCTGATTTGAAGAGATGTGTATAAGTTTCGACGGCTTTTGGTGGAAACATTTGAATGGGAAAGTGAAATTTTTTTAATGTATTAAATATACCCCGATCTGACATAACTTGGCTTCATTCGAAAGGCCATAGCGTTGCATGAACTCAGAATTAGTAAGTCAAACGGGTAGTGACGTGAAGTTCCATGAGAAATTATTGCCAACACCTTGAGGTGCGGGTGGGCTAAATGCCTTCCCTAGCATTACATTCTGCTCCCACAAGTCGCTGTCAAGTTATCTGTTGCAATCGCGTCCAAGTCCACTTCACCAAAGACTACTTTCAAAGGCCTACCGGAGTGAGCTACAGCTGATAATGTTGGACTCAGTCAAGTGTCTTCCTTTCCGAATTTGCAGACCTCCTTGCTGTGTTGCACGACTTGACCTACGCATGTACCTCATTGGCGGAAGAGTTGGCCCTGAGGTCGGTCGTGATACCTTGGGCTAACGTCTATAGTGACTCGCGAATAGCACATTTATGTATGAGGTGTCAATCTAGAATTTCATCTCGAAATAAAAAAAAATTCTCAATTTCTGACGGATATGGCATGCCAAGAAAAGCTTTTAATCACTTTCTGACACACAAATATCTCCATTTCTATCAGGCGCAGGCGTGCATGCCAATCCCCAATTTTTTTTTCAAAAATAGAGATGCAAACATTTGTGATTCTCAACAGGACATCTCTCAGGAATAAATGTCTGTTTGCACGCCGCACCAACGTTGTCAGTTCAAGTAATCTATCGTAAGTGACAAACGCAGAACGAAAGTGTACTGCCCCACGAATATGTCCGTTCACAATGGTCGGGTGCTGATGATGTTGTATCGGAGAAAGCGCAGCTGATGATGTCGCTTTTTTATCAACAGAACTGAAGCAGTGAGCAGTTTTGGCGAGTTCTCGGGAAATTCCCGTTCTTGAGATTTTTGCTCAGGCCTGTCGACGTTTCATTGATACAAATATAGTTTAGCTATACGCCCGATTTTGGAATTCCTTAAACCTTATTGTTTTTCTGTGGTTGTATCCTTTATTTCCAATTCCCCTTTGGCCGGCCCCATCAGTTTTCTACCCACACGCTGTCTCCTTGGGTATCATGAATAACTAGCGCCAATACGTGAGTCATTTTATGTGCAAGAAAAGCAAACAGGTTTCTGTTATAAAGGTTAATTTGGCCAAGTTGTGTCCGATATATAAGTATAACTGTGTTTACCGTAGAGTAGAAGCAAAGAGCCGTGAAATGATACTTTTTGGAATTCCTCTGGTCACAATTGTCATCACTTCAGGTTAAGTCATCACAATTAAATCCAAGTTGGGAAATTTTACCTTTTGAAACACAAGAAGCAAGAAGTTGCTGAACAGGTGACTAAATGGTTTCAACTGTGAATATACATTTTATCAATGTATCAACCCACTGCCCCAAAATATATTCATATTTCATAATAATATCCCATCCACACTGTGTGAAAATTGTTTTCTCGACCAAGCAAAACCTTCTATCCAAACATTTTATTTAATTAAAATATATAGCCTATTTACTTAATTCCTTCAATTGACCAAGCTTGAAGGTGATCGCTTATTGTCTTTACGTGTCGCAAATGGGTTTTTGATGTGCCATTTTTCAAATCGGTGAAGCATGAGTCAAGGAAGCCACTGAAGTATCATTTGAAAGCATTAAGCACCCAACCTGGTAAAATCAACCCTTTATTATGTCTCCCGGGACGCGCTAAACCTAATAATGTATGTTAGAATGAAACCACCCAATTTTGCTGCTTAACGGTTAGCAAAAAGGTTGTGCTAACTTTGGCAGAAAAGTTGGTTAACCTTAATTAAACACTATTTCATTGTGGTGCTTGGCATGGTTGTGCTAACGGTCGGTTGCTTGCGCCTAGCGATTTCTATTGTTACGTTACTAAATTTAAGCAAATCTTTCCTCGCAGGTTAGCAATATGCCTTTGGTTGTGCGTACTGCTTACTGCTTTTCGATCTGGAGCCTCTGTAAGCGGGAAATCGCATGCTAAGCAGCGCCGTGAAAAGAACCCAGAGCTGCAGTCTAAGCTGACTAAGCGGTTTTCGGAAAGCAGTTGACAACACCGCCTAGCTCCCCTCAAAAATATCTCGTGATTATCCACTTAATTGCAGCCCCTCCTGCACTTTGGGTGGCGAGTTCCCATGTCTTGAAAGTCTTGCACGCGTCTTCATTATACATGTGCGTCAGTTCTTCAAGATACACCAGCGCATGTGCAAAAGGTGCACTCAGCTTTTTCCTCACGAAACTGTTTTAGACGTTGTACCTATATGCCGTAGGGATCTAGGGAAGAGAAGATGCCGCAAATACCGTTAACCAAATGATTCATCATTTTTAGATCACTGTCTTCCTTCAAGGTTGCGCACGGCATCATGCTACCGTGTTTCCGCGTTTGCTATATTAAAACACCCAAAAATTCGACCGAGCGTGCGAGGCGCCGTGTTGTCTTAAGTTTTAAATTGCCATAAAACTTCAGGTCACAGCGGCGCTGAACAGATGTCGTGGAAACTTAATAAGAAAAATAAATAGCGGCTGCTTCAAGTTTCTTGATTGAGAACACAGCCATTCCCAGTTTGATTACGGTAAAATAACATTAATAAACAGCGGTAGGCCTACATGTAATTCAACTTGGACTTAATCTTTACGTCACCAAAGTAATTCGTGTTACACATTAGATATTTCCGCTTACCAATTGTTTTTCAGTAACCGCACACCCTTCTAAAAACATGAATGCTTGCTCATTCACTGTAGCCCGTCTGTGAGTTGATTATACATCATATACAAATTGCTTTCTCTTGCAATCCACTAGCATAGGATTAAATATTTCTTTAGTGGAGAAAAACATAGATAGTAATCATACCCCAGATGAACCAGTTTTTGTTTTGATGGGTCAGGTGTCCAGGGTTGTGATGTGATACACTCATAACAACCCTTGACACTTCACCTACCTGTATTTCGGGTTAACCCGCCCGGTTTGTTAAAATTTTTTTAAAAGTGATATGCAACTTAAATGAGCATTGACATTAATCGGCATAATAGACCAAACAAGCTAACAATCTCACACGTGGGCAAAATTTAGGACATTATGCATTTAATAGCAGGATCAGTTTGATTTTAGTTGATCCTCTTCACTTGGAAGATCAAATCAAAATCAAACAACTTTACTCAAGGTTTGTTTCAAATGAGCGACAATACCGATTATAAAATATATATATATAATAACAGATTAACCAATTCAACAAAACCCTATTTGAATTACTCCTTACACGAACTCATCATGGACGCACTCTTGTAGGCAGTGTTCCAAACAGGGCATCATGGCTTCCAAATTATTCGTCTTTGCCGAGTGAATACGTCTCAGTCCTCATGTGTTTGTTTCTTGGAATTCTATGCATATAGATAAACAAACAAAACAAATAATGTCAATGAAAAAACTGAGGGCATATACCTAAAATGAATAGTTTCCAATAAAAAGATCCTACTAGGTTCCAAAATTTGACTGGGAACCGATCATAAGTTTATGTATTTTGTTTGGACAACCTGTTGTATTATGAAAACTCAATAAATAGTATAGTATTCAAAATCACTTTCATATTTGTCACTCTTGGTAGGCCTATTGTGATCTGTATAAATTTTGTTTAAAAAATGAAACTTACGGCTGAAAGGCAAGTTCAGCTGCGCGATTATAGACACTCCAGACTGAGGGCATCCAACGGCTGTGCAAGTCCGAACAATTTTTCAATAATGTTCCCTTAAAAAGAGAGAGAAACTGGAGCAAGAAACTCTTCAGCCAGACTAATTTCCCCATGCGCAGTATACGTGATGTGCGCGCGCCGGTCTGGTGTGACGACCGCAATTTAAACTTTAAAACCCTCACCGATAAAACGTGCACAAGATGGAGGGCGCCGTGTCTTATCCATTCGTTATAATGGAGACCAATGCTTGGTATTCATCCTGAATAACCAGTCAGCGTGCAGGAACGCTCACGCAACCTATGGAGTAGAGGTTGCTGCTCCTTATGCTAAAGCGATAGCGCTTACACCTTAAAGAGCACCTCAAAGGAAAACCTGTTTTCTCTGATTTTATCTGTTCAAATAAATATGGAAGCATCCAAATCGAACGCAGTGTCATTTGTCTTCAGGGGTCAATTATAACAAGCTAAAAAGGCTTTTTTTCTGTTCTTGACTACATGCATTGTTTGGTATGCACAAGGGTTTATCCACTGCAATGAGTTTTTTTACCATCTCAAGATCTGAAATCATTTTGAACTAGAACCGACAAAACATTTTCATTACATGTACATGTACCGTACGTAGCCCATCATACAATTTTGCACTTACCCAAAATAACCGACAAGAGTTATAGTTGAAAAGCATACTCGGTGGACAGTAACTTGAAGCTATCTCAGTAAACGAATGAAGCACTAGGACCAAGCTATGTGACATGCCGACAATTTGCGTTGATTTCCAAACTGGTTATTGTAAATCTTGTCAGTGTCATCTTCTAAGTGTCAGTAATGTCAGCAAAACAGCTGGTAAGAACTATTAGTTTAAGTTCAGGGTGGATTTACTTTAGGGATGGGTGTCCCTTCAGAGCGTTTTCACTCTTCAGGAATTTGCGTCTGATCAAACTAGGTTTTGAGAATATCAGTTGGAGGAATCAACTTAAAAAACAGCTTCCAAAACACACAAACGGATAAGTCTTCAAAATACTGTCTTTTGGGGTTTTTAACTTACGAACTTGTTTGTACACTTGGAAGCTATAAAGAAAAGAAGATAATGCAAACCGATTAATGTGTTGAAAATGTCCCAGATCACCGCATCATTGAATGGATTAGAACTGAAGATTGACTTCATGTTTAGGTTGCATCTTTCAGGATGATAATTACTTTTTTGGATGAATGAAAACTCTGTTATGAGTAGAAGTTTTCTTTAGTTTATTTTTCATTGTGGCGAATTGCGTTGGTTGTTTGGATTCTTGTACTGCTTATCGTTAATATCTTATCTTATCTTATTGAGCAGACGAGTATAGAGTTTGGGTTAATTCCGGGCGAGTTTTCATGTTTTCGTGGAGTCAAGGAGTTTGAAAGCAAACCTTCTAATGCTAAAACGGGTAGTAGGATCGAACTCCAGAGGTTTAGTGTCTAGAAATTTCCTGCCTGGTGGCATTGCTATCATGGACAGTTTTGCCCACAAATTTAGGCTTGATGGCTGGCGCAAGTATCGAAATCCAGTTTCAGTTTCTGCTGTCATACTTATATTCCTCCACAGTTTGGGTTGGCGAAGTGGGTCTTTCCTCACCTTGTACCTCTGTGGCGTGGGTTTTCAGTCCCTACCTGATTTCATGGGTTTTATCCGGAAATTTCTTCTCTGGGATTTTCCTCCCTCCTGATGTAGGTGGATGTGGGTCGTTTGGCGGCTGCCTGAGGCCCCCTTGTATGCCATTCGCTCGACTACGTATCTTTATTGTATAGTGAATTTTAACATGTCTGTATGAAATTGCGTTTTAAAAATAAAGGAAATATTGTTGATTAAATTATCAATGTAAAATACTGCAAAGGGGTGCCTACCGTTTGAGATGCCGATTTTGTACAATTTTTCTCGTGATTGGCTTGTAAAAATGGCCTGTCTGTGTTCAACTCCTTTAACGCATGGTCGAGATAGCACTTTGTATTCATTACCACGCCTGTACTGTTAATTATGTGTTGACAAGCTGACAGGATTAAGAAAACTATTCCTGTCTTATTTGTCAATAGATGAGGGAGATGTGCGACTAGTTGGCCGGGACCCCAATGCAGGGCGAGTTGAGGTGTACCACAACGGCGTCTGGGGGACCGTTTGCGATGATGGCTGGAGCTTTGACGATGCCAGTGTGGTGTGCAGACAGCTGGGCTTCACTAACGGGGCTGCAAGAGCAGCAACTGGTGCCAATTTTGGTGCAGGTACACTGTTGCGGTATTCAGTTTTGATTTGCATCGCTGTACAGAAAAGGTGTCTAGCTTATCGATGAACTATGCTGAGCCAAAAATGCAGTCCAATGCAAAGGCAACTTGTGCTTCAATGAAAAACATTTTTCCACCTCTAAAAACCTGGATCAAAGTTAATGTTTTCTATGTACAACACCTAGAAATAGGTGATGAACTTGGCACATTATCAATGTTACTTATTGTAAGCCAGGAGTCTGGTGCCACTTATTTACGGCAAAGGACAAAGTGATTTCTGGAAAGGACAGGTAGACCTTGGGGCACACGAATCGCTTATATTTCCCTGGTGTTTCACCTTAACAATAGGAACAGGTGTCATCATACAAAGGATTTAAGCTGTAAATTGTAAAGCCTCAAGAGTGAGCAAGAATTTGTGCTTGAGATAACTAAGCAAGACTGTTGCCAAGGAAGTTCTTTAAGAAGATCTAGAAATTGTTTTTGCCCGTGACGAGGTGTTGATAAAAATCATCATAGGGCCCAACCATGTTTGTTTTAAAGGCGAAGGCCCTATCTTCCTGGATGATGTTGCATGTGCTGGCACAGAGAGCAGACTTGTAGATTGCCCCAATCCTGGATGGGAAGTTGAGAACTGTGGTCATAGTGAAGATGCTGGCGTTGTCTGTCTGCCAGATGAAGGTAGGTGAAGGTTTTGGGAGCAGTGGCGGCGCTACGTGGTGTCACGTAGGTGCAAAACGCACCCACTGAAAAGGTGCTTACACCCACGTTTGCACCCACAAAATGTTTGTCACGTAAACAGGGCGATCAACCGTTTCATTCTACGACTCCGCACCATAACCCAGGGAAAGCGAAGGATCATTTGTACCCATGCGATTCTGTCTTGCCCCACACTTGCACCCGCAGCCACCCGAGGTCTGGCGCCGCAAAGTTGTTTCCAAGAAATATGACTATTGCCAGACTTTTATAGACACTGTTTACTTTCGGAGAAATCCTGTTCATCGACGTGAACGCTACAAAAATATTTAATGTTTTATTCAAATCATTATTCCAACCAACATTTAGCAATATAGCTAAATTACACATCACAATTAAAAAGGGCCACATACATGGAAAAAACAGAACAAATTGAATTTCAAAAGTTCATCCCCCGTAAAATTACGTGTAAAATGGCTGTATTGTTTGCTGTTCTAGTAATGCCAGTACAGCATGATGAAAATCACATATGTATTGCATTAGGAGAGGGGAACACACATATTTGCCGTATTTCCCTTATGGTTTTGTGGAACTTTTTGCTTTACTTGATCACTCACAAACTCAAACCTCAGTCTGCATATGACTTGGATCGTTGGCTGTAATTAAAATTCGGAAAACGGAACAAAAACTTACTTCCCTTTTTGGCACAAAAAGCAAAACACAGACCACTGTTTGATTTTGTATCAGTGCGATCTCGCTTGATGATTTTTTTTAATAAAACAGGTTGGTAGTGGACAAATAGCAGGCAAACGTTACAGCCACTGGGAAACACTGACCTCCTCAATAGTATCATGCTCTGTTGCTGAAAACAACTGCCTATTACGTCTCACACTGTTACAACATTGAGAGAATATTGGAAAACAAACCCAACTGCAATATTTCTTTGGCATTCTCAGAACCTGACGTGACCGTGCGACTTGCTGGCAGTGATAATCACAGCGAAGGACGTGTGGAGGTCTACTATCCAGGCGAATGGGGCACCGTCTGTGATGATGAATGGGATATTAGCGATGCTGATGTTGTCTGCAGGCAGCTCGGATTTTCGAGTGCCGTAGAGGCTGTTTCAGGAGCCAGGTTTGGGGAGGGTATAGGACAGATTCTGCTTGATGATGTAGCCTGTACAGGAGATGAATCTAGACTGGAAGACTGTCCGAACAGAGGTTGGGGAGTGGAGAATTGTGGGCATGGGGAGGATGCAGGAGTGGTTTGCCTTAATTCTGGTAAGTACATGTCCTAGCAAAAATTGAAGCTTATTCCAGGAGAAGTTGTCCACGAAACAAAAGAAGATAATCTTAATGGGCTCATTAGATGATTTAGTTAACGACAAAACTATTTATACCCCTTATAAATTTTATTATTTTTTTTCTAAAGACGTCGTAACCAAAAGAATGAGAGGTGGGCACATGAGATTTGGGCCATATATAGTTGAATACTTTTAGCTGTCAGGTGCAAATGACTATTAAATGGCTTTGGTTTTACCTCATTTGCGTGACAAAGAGAATGCTTCACTGTTTAAATTGTGACATGTCCAGATTTATTCATGCCCTTTACCCATGTCACATCCCCCGGTTACCCTAACCCCGTGGACATAACCTTCGGCAGTTATTTGCACTTTCACGCAAAATAAGACACCTGATACAAGATCTTCTGTTTTACAGAGACCTAGTTACAAATTTATTATGGTTTGTTAAAAGAAAATATTTACAGTTTTGTTGATATGACTTGATATGAAATACGCCCAGGACTTTTGAAGTTTTGAACGCAGTAGTTGCACAATTTAAATTGAACGTAAAATTCTAAAGGATCCTTTCTGTCACTGCAGCGATGACTGGTTCACGTTTTGGCCAGGAACTCTCGGGCTGTCTCACCGCAGAGTAGCCTTCGCGGCACCATCCTGACTTTCTCTCTCGTGCAGCGGTCTTGAGTTGACCCCGAGTCTTGAGTTGTTCCTTGAGTCTCTGGCCAGCCCTTGGATCGGACTGCTAGTCCCATACCCAGAGTAGAACCAGGTTGCGTAGACACCTTGTTCTTGGGAAATCTTGCGTCTCGAGTAGTTTTATTTTTCCGCCTTGCGTATCGGTCGGAATTTATCCTCACCGATTCACTAGCTTCCAATCATTAAGTTCGAGGCTGATTAAGCTCTTGCCATCGGGGCTGGCAAGACGTGCCCTCTCCTCGGACTCTCCGACGCAAGTCCCCTTTACACCCCGAATTTTTTTTAAAACCCTGCCAAATTTCTATCTGGGACACCCTCAGTCCTTTTGTTGTGTGACCCTGGTGACCTCATAATAAAGGACTTACTCAAGCAAGAGTCGAGCTATCCAATGGGGTTTGTCTGTTCTTCCCGCGAAACTAAAACTAAATAAAAATACTACATGGAAACACTGGCCAAATAAAATCAACAATTTGTTTCTTTCAACGCACACTCATGTCATCTTATATGTTTGGCTCCCATGCGTAAATAGAATAAGAGTTATTTCTCTTGAACAAACTAATCTCACTTCGTGACAACCCAAAAGAGTTAATATCACAGTTACTATAGTCAATTGTAAAGCCCTTGTTCTTGATAACAGTATCCAGGCAGGTTGTGTAGTTGTTCATGAGGGTTTGGCACAGCTCCACGGGGATCTTGGCCCATTCTTCCTTGGCGAAGACCTGTAGCTATTCCAGGTTGGAGGGACTGCGGGCATGCACCTTGGTCTTTGAGAGTTTTCCACAGGTTTTCGATTGGATTAAGGTCTGGGCTTTGGCGTGGCGGTGGTAGCACCTCCACGTTGTTAATCCTGGAGCAATTTCTTGACTGTCTTTGCCGTATGTCTAGGATCACTGTCCTGTTGGCAGTTGGGACCGAGATGGGGATTTTCTGCTGACTGCTTGAGATTGTCCTGTAGAATCTGGATGTAACTCTCCTTCTTCGTACTTCCTTCTACTTTTACGAGATTGCCAGGCCCACTTGCAGAGAAACAACCCGACATGATGCTCCCACCTCCGAACTTTAAGGTTGGCACGGTGTTCTTTGGGTTGAATGTTTCACCTTTCTTGCGTCAAACAAAGGAAACAGCTCTGTGGCCAAAAAGCTCCATTTTCGTCTCGTCTGACCACAGAACTACGATTCTTTTCTCGGAGCCCTCTGGCAAATGCAAGTCGAGCTTCTCGATGCCTGTGAGTGAGGAGAGTGGTCTTTCTTGGACGATGCCAATGTAGACCTTCCTTGTGCAGTGTGCGGCGGATTGTCTGCGTTAAAACCTTGGTGCCCTTCTCACCCAAGTTGTTCTGAAGTGCCGTGATTGTTGTTCCGGGTTTGGAAAGGGCCTCGCGGCACACTTTCTTAACCAGACTGACCTCATGACCTTTTTACATTTTGCATATTTTGAGCGCAAATCTGTCTGTTGCAAAGCGTGGACAATGAGGATCTGGTTCACAACCTACTGACCGTCATGTGCACCTGGGTGTGGAGAGTACGGTTCCTGGACACAGAGACCAGCTCGCGATTGTCTTGATGTCTTGAAAAAAATTACGGCAGAGGACAAAGCTCTCTTGTTAAATTTTTGGTTTTATGCAAACAAGACATGATAAAAATTATACACGCACGTGAGTAGGCAAACACGCTTCAGGGAACAAGACGTATTTGTAGCCTTTCCCTTGTGGTCGTACAGTTTGCCATAACGAACATGAAAACTGAAAAAAAATAGTCTGCATTTGAATCAGACTGGGCAGCAATGTTCATTCCTGTTTACATGTTATGGAACGCTCATTAAAAGATGGACACATTGTTACCTGGGAGAGCCACTGAATGTCTATTGAGACTGGAAAATGCATAATAAAGACTCTCTTGGAGACTCACAATCTTAATTACAGTGGGCTGTTGTGCCTGAACACTTGTGAGTTATCAGAACTCAGTTTATTTTTATTCATACTGGGCATTCAGGTAAAAATTTGCTTATTCTGTAATACAAAAATCTCTTATTAATCACTCGATATTGGTAAAAAACTCGGAAGCACATTGTCAAGTACTGGATGTTGTGAAAGCTACTTTTGAAGACCCTCAAAACAAGGTGTCTTGTTTATGAACAGCCATATGGGCACATGTTAGCCAGTCAGCTTAAAGAGATCAGAAGTGAGGGCACAGGTAAATTTGCTGTCAATCTCAATTTAAGGCCATCACTGATAGCCCTGACTGTTAACATAAGTGACATTTAGAATTATGAAGAAGGGGGGTCAGTAACCAGAGGTAACTCACAATATTTTTAATCAAGTGATATGCAACCGTCGATGATCTGGAACATTGGTGTACCAGCTGTACTTGTAGATCTGTGCTGAAGTCTTTATAAATCTTTAATAAATAGATATGTTTTCCTGAGCTTAATTGGTGTTAATGCACTGAAAGATCGTAAGTTAAACTCTTTGCTTCCATTTTCAGAACCAGTCAGTTTGCGGCTTGTTGGTGGCGAGAATGACAATGAAGGACGTGTGGAGGTCTTCTACCAAGGCGAATGGGGCACTGTCTGTGATGATGATTGGGATCTCAAGGATGCTAACGTCGTCTGCAAGCAGCTCGGGTTTGCAAGTGCCGAGGAGGCTGTTCCCGAAGCCAGGTTCGGGCAAGGTACAGGAGAGATTCTACTGGACGATGTGGCCTGTACAGGAGACGAATCTAGACTGGAAGACTGTCCTAACAGCGGTTGGGGAGTGGAAAACTGTTGGCATGGGGAAGATGCAGGAGTGGTTTGCCTCTGTGCTGGTACGTATAGGCCTATGGACAAGATGGTGGTTTATGCGCACTAACCGAATGAATCTCAGCCCAAGTGGCTTGCTGCTGACAGACACGAAAAACTACAAAGGGAACACTGTATTCAATTTGGATACGTATCAACCTTCCTCGGGGTAGGACTTGGAAAAAAGGCTTTTCCATGTTGAATGTGTTGTATTCTTGTATCGCTTATTTGTCCTTGTTGAAGGCAATCCCTTACCCTCCAAGTGCTTTGCTTATGTACTGGCCCTATGACCTTCTTATGTTGTGCTTAATTTTGAGTGCAAAGCTGTCTGTTGCAAAGCATGAAGAATGAGGATTTGCCTATAAAGCTAGTTCATCGTGTGCACCTGGATGTGGAGAGTATGGTTCCTGGACTGAGAGACATTTAAGCCAGACTCATGATTGAGAAAGGGTGTCATGAAAGAACATACGGCAGAGGACAAAGCTCTTTTCTTTAATTTTTGTATTTTTTTTGGCAAACAAGGCATGATAAACTTTGTACATGCACTGGAGTTGACAAACTGTAAAAGAACGGAGATGGGATGAATGCCATTAATAGGACGTCTCCGGAAAATGAAGAATGAGCTCGTGCCTGAAATCGGACGTTGATCTAATTTGAATGTGAATGACGATTGTAAATTAATGGCAAATAGGCCTACGGTTTTACAAATTTCAGTTGGAGGCCTAAGAAATCAAGCCGCGAAGGTGTCTTTTTAGTGCACTTATATAAGTGCATGATGAGCAGGTAGCTTTTAAAGATCAATGGTGTTGGCACTGGTAAGTTGCAGTCAGCCACTTTGGTAGCCTTGCATTGTCTGCCTGCATTTAGTAACACTTCAGTTATGTAAGCCCAGCCTGCGAAGGATTTTAACTAAGAAAAAAGACAGAAAGTGATGTACGCACAGGTTTATTGCATACAACCCCAAAGATGGTGTTTATCCATTCGTTGCTCATCAAGGAATTACTTGAGACAGCAAGTTGTTCAGTGATGATTTCATCGGTTGGGGCTGTAGTTGACACTACTGCAATACATGACAGGCCTGGAATCTGGGTGGTAACTGTGTTGAGAGAATCATCAATTGTGGCAGGAGTTGTTTCCTTCGTACATTCGGACATTTACAAATTATTAAAATTGTGTTACCACTGGACTTTTTTGATTAACTTACTGGGACTTTCCTGTAGAATTACAATATTAAATCCAATGGGAACACACGGTAAACTAATACCCTTGTCAACTTGTTTGGGTTGTAGCTCCTGGGTGTACTTGTAATACTTATTGTTGATAGCTATCAAGAATCTGAGGAGGAGTAAAAGAGTAATTTCGGACGAACTAGTGATGGAGAATCAGGTTTTCGTGGAGTCAAGGATTTTTGGAAAGAAAGTTGAATTATATATTAAGAAAGCAAACGCCGTCTAAGACCAAGAAATACCAAACCGCTGTGATGAAAACTCCGGAGGTTTAGGACCTGGATCATATTGCCCGTGCGCTTAGGCTTGAATAAATAACTTGGCCGGTGCGAGTATCGAAACCCAGTTTCGGTTTTCCGCCACAATTATATTCAGCTAGAAATGTCAAAACTGCAAAAGGGATGTATAGTGTTTGCGGTATAGGTTTTTTTCTGAAACAATTTTTAACAACTTTTCTCCAACACTTAGGAAAAATGGTCTGTCTGTGTTGAACTCAGTCGAAATGGACCTTTATTCCTTACCATCGTTTTATCGTAATGTATTGAAAAACTGACATTACAGGAAAAAGATGATTATGTTTGCTCTGCTTTGTCTTAAGATGTGAGCAACATACGACTAATTGGCCCGGACCCTGGCACGGGGCGAGTCGAGGTGTACCATAACGGCGTCTGGGGGACCGTTTGCGATGACTACTGGGACATTGACGATGCCAATGTGGTATGCAGACAGCTGGGATTCACTCAAGGGGCTGTAAGAGCTGCAAGTTTTGCTGAATTTGGTGAAGGTGTGCTGGTGTAGAATTGAGTTTTAATTTTCATCGCAGTACAGGAACGACATTCAGCTTATCGGGAACTATGCTAAACCTACCTACTAATACAAGCCAATGCCTTATAAAACACAAGGGCTGTTTATTCTCCAACGAAAACCATTTTTCTCTGCCTTGGACCAAAATTAGTGGCTTTGTTTGTCAATCAATTAGAGACAGGAGCCATTGGCCACTTATTTATCGGAAAGACCAGGTGTTTCGTCGGCATTTCTGGAGAGGCCAGTACACCTTGGGGCATATGAATCGCCTAGCCTTAAGTTTCCCTGGTGATATACTTGAACACTAGAAGCAGATGAGATCGCACAGGAGAATTAAGATGTAAATTGTAAAACCTAAAATTTTCTTAATGTGGTGTTTGGGATAAATAAGTAAGTTCTTAAAAAACAGAATGTTTTTTGTGCCTGAGACGAACCAGAAAGTGTCGATGAAAACCATCATAAACGTGTTTATTTTGAAGGCGAGGGCCCGATCTTCCTGGATGATGTTGCTTGTGCTGGCACAGAGAGCAGACTTGTAGATTGCCCCAATCCAGGATGGGAAGTTGAGAACTGTGGCCATAGTGAAGATGCAGGTGTGGTCTGTCTGTTCAATGAAGGTGGGTAAACGTTTTGGAAGAAAGACTTTTGTGTATTTTAATTTTTTCAAGAAAATGACTGACTAGCATCAGCATGGTGTACTGCAGGAGAGACCACGTACAATGCTTGCGAACTTGGCAACCTTGTTTTTTTATATTTAGACACATGTATTTATTTCGACCAATATTTAGCAATAAAGTTAAATTACATGTCACAATTCAGAATTACCAAGAGATCACACACACAAAGCTAGGATGAAGAATAATAAAAATTTAATGGTTTCTTCCAGAAATAATAAAACTTAAGACAAAATTTCCATAGTGTTTGCTGTTTTTATGAGAGTAAGGCATGGTTCAAACTACACACTCATTGGAGCATTAAGATACACAAAAGGAGAACACACACATTTACCGTGTTTATTTCCCCATTGGTCATTATGATACCATTTGTCATTAATTGATCACTCAAAAATCCAGTCTGCATGACCCGGAGTGTTCGTTGTGAATCTAATTCCTGCTTACAGGACTGCAAGGAGTTACTCTAAAAACTTCTGAAGGCTCAGCTGATGAAAAAATATTTACTGCAGCATGTGCACCAGAAGTTGTGTTTTCTAGCTGATGCATTTTTAGAACACGTTGGAGTGTTGAAAAAGCAGCAAAAATTTATAGCCGTCGGGAAACACATGACATTATTGCTGACCACCTAAATTGTATCATGTTCTGATGCTGGACACACTTGGTCCTTAAACCGTGATTAATTGGAGGAGTGAATATCTAATATTTGTGGGTATTCTCAGAGCCTGAAGTGACAGAGCCTGAAGTGACAGTGCGTCTTGTTGCCAGCGAGAGTGACAACGAAGGACGTGTGGAGGTCTACTACCAAGGCGAATGGGGCACCGTCTGTGATGATGAATGGGATATTAGCGACGCTAACGTCGTCTGCAGGCAGCTTGGATTTGCCAGTGCCGCAGAGGCTGTTCCAGGAGGCAGGTTCGGGCAAGGTACAGGAGAGATCCTGCTGGACGATGTGGCCTGTACAGGAGATGAATCTAGACTGGAAGACTGCCCAAACAGAGGTTGGGGAGTGGAAAATTGTTGGCATGGGGAGGATGCAGGAGTGGTTTGCCTTAGTTCTGGTAAGTAAATCTTCCGCCAAAAATAATGCAGTTTATGCGGGAAGAAGTTATCTTCGAGCAAAAAAAAGGTCATTCTAGATAGCATGCTGTTGAGAGACATGAGAACGGCAAAAGAATTACTATATACAACGTGGATACCAGCTTTTATCATGGTAGGCAGAGAATAAGGGCTTTTCCGTGTAGAACACATTGTGTTCTCGTATCATTTCTTGGTAAAGGCGATGCCTTGCCCTCCAACTCCTTTCCTCAGGTATAGACTTGCAGACTTTCTAGTATACTGCATTTTTTGAGCACATATCTGTCTGTTATAAGTGTATAGAGTGAGGATGTGGTCCAGAACTTAATGCATAATGCACACCTATATAATAGACGGAGGGTGTGGTTCCTGGACAGAGGGGCAAAGAGGGGTTTGGTGAGATTGCAACAGAACCCAAGACAAAGGACACAGGTCTGCTGCCATAGTAACAGTTGCTAATTACTGATGCTTCCAAACACAGACTTCATGCCCGACTACAATCCTAGTGTTGCATCTGTGTATGACACTTAGAATAAAAAACTGGGCTGCCCGGCACAATGTGTATGCCAACACACTATATTTTTGCTGTCGTAAAATAATGTTTTACATTTTTCCATTAGATTTTTCCCGATTCTTCACTGTCTTCACGGTATATAAGTACGAACAAGATTACCACATACTGTGGAATGAACATGAAGAGTTTGCCCGCAGTATTGCAGTGTCATTTAGAATCAAACAGCCTGGGCGCAAACTATGCAACATGTAATAATACTGCATTCACCTTAAAATATTTATTGTCCAGCCCCTTCACCCCACAAATCTTGCTTTCGTTTCAAAATGTAAACATGAGCAAATTTGAAAGAATCAGAAGAAAGGGGCAAGTACTGAATGCCTCAGATAGCACCACAGAGAACCTGGAATTCAACCTTTCGCTGGGTCCTACGCTGCAAGGTCTTTACCCCGTGCACTGACTTGTAGCTGCTATGTTTTGCTAAAATTTAAGGCCGTGCCAAATTGTGTTTCTTACAGCGTCTTCAGCAGGGGCTAGGTAATGCCTGCAGTTGACAAGCGTTGCGGAAACGTCATTCACCTCTTATCAATCTCTTAGATTTGGCCATACATAACAAAACATGGTCTGTCAGTGAATTGAGTTGAGCAGTATGTTCTCCTAATAGCCTATTTTTCTCAGGTCCACGGAGGTACGTGCACAAACTCCCTCCTGTCGGCCGTTTGTCCTTCAACTGTTCATACTTTTGTTGTATAAATGAACTTAATGAGGACTTGCATACTAAGTGGGAATCAGTCCCCTTTGGATTGTATAAGAAGATTCGCTATTGGGACAGTTTCACAAACGGTCAACTGTACGCGTGAATGGGTTGCACGCACGCCGATATAGCGTCCCTTGCGTGGTACGGAATGTGAACACGCGACTGATGTCATTGATGCTGCCTGCGAGGAAAATCGCTGCTGTTTTTCACAAGAAAATAATCTTGCCCCTTCTTATGAAACGTGTGACACGCCCCAAAGGGGAACAAAACAAAACAAATACGTGCATGTGATATGCACAGGTTTTATACACGCAGTTCATTGTACTGGATAGCAATGGAAGTAAGAACACCCAAATTGCCCATTGTAGCTTGATTGTGAATCTGTCTCCGGTTGTATCAGTATGGTCCCGCCTTCTAAAGGGGCAAATTTCAGGGTTTTTTTAAAATATTTTTTTTTATATAGGCCTATAGCACTAAGGCAAGCTGTCCAAACGTGCGCAAAGGTAAATTATCCAAACAGTTTTTTGCCCGTGAAGCCCCTACTACTACTTTTAAGTCCTGGCGCATCCATAAACGGCTAAGAACAATGACATCAAGTGGTTTTGAACTCCTTGGGGTATACATTAATGATCTGGAGAGTTTCAAAGATGGCACCCTTAAATGCATATAGGCCAACGCTTTCCCTAAGACAATTTATTGTAAAAATGACATTCTGAAATTTTTTAAAACCAATATCAGTTACAGAGGAAACTGAAGTGGTTTTATTTTCCTGTGAGAACATGCAAAAGCCCAGATTTGGACAGAACGGAGGAATTCTCAATATCATGGTGGGATGGGAAAGTGAAAAGAGACATTTTGGGTTGGTTCAGACAATGTGTAATATATTTGTCTCAGGTACTTTGGAGACCTGAGTTATGTCTCTTCGAGCGGTTAATTGAGTTCAAGGAACTCACAGCATCGCAAAACAGAGAAAATTGAACAACCTTGATTGGCTCAAGCAATTTTTTCTGTTATTTTGTTCTGTAGTTGCTGACTCGGAAGGTGCTGTCCGTCTAGCTCAAGGCCCGAATGGCCCCCACGAAGGCCGCGTTGAAATTTATCACGACAGCCAGTGGGGCACGGTCTGCGATGATACCTGGTACACAGACTACAATGCTCAGGTGGTGTGTCGGCAGCTGGGATACGCCGGGGTCGAAGAGGTCAAGCGGCTGGCATTCTTCCAGGAGGGAGAGGGTCCAATCTGGATGGACGATGTCTACTGTGAAGGCGACGAGGCTGGTCTTGCTGACTGCCCGTTTGCTGGGTGGGGAGTGAATGACTGTGGACACTATGAGGACGTAGGGGTTGTCTGTTTGACAGGTACAGTATACTAAATACAGACTAGGTCATATGCTCAAGCACATGTGTTGGCATTCTATAGACGAGGGTTGGTTTACCTTTTTCACAATACGGTACGCCTGAACATTCTACGTCTCGTAGCTTAATGCATTTATGTCACATTCCATGAAAACGTAACAAATCAAATTTCATTATTTTTACACATTTAGATTAACTCCATCTGTTTGCATTTGGACAGCTTCATTGTATTCTGCCATGAAGAATGAAGAGTCAGTAATAAGAATGAATAAATTTGATGAAGCCCTTCGGATTTTTAGTTTTGATTAGTTTTGAATGTTGCCCTGCCATTGTTTGGAGGATCCAATTATTGCAAACACTATTGTAACCAGTTCTTTTTAATTACAGAGATTTAAATTTGAACTTCATAAGTTTTGTTGTTAAGCCTGTGTTGGTTATACTAGCTTTGTAACAAGTTGTTTTGCTTTAAAGATGTAGTTAAAACGATGAAGGACATTATTCGTCCTATATGTAAACCCAAAACACTACTAATCGAACATTCTTGTCCTTGAGTTATTTAAAAAAAAAAACTTTAGGGCCTTAATTTCCCAGCTGGATTATAAGTTTGTCCAAATTTCGTCGTTGAGGGCAGCAAGTGAATGTGATAGGCCAAAATTATGACGCGAACGTGGGAATCGAATTCAGGCACAGACGCTAAGTAGGTTTCGCTGGGAACTCAAAATTGCTTCGCGCTGCGCTGTCCGTGTAGCAATCATGCATGACGTCGTCATGCGATACGGCAGGCAATGAGCCTCTGCCTGTTGTAGATGTACCTGGGCTAGTATATCTGCCCAGCCCAGTCATGGGTAGCAAACTTATGCGGTACCGGTAGGTAAAATCGGTCGCACAAGACCGAAGTCACTTTAATCATGGAGGAATAAAACAATACATACCAGTCGGCGTTCTGCTGTCTTGTCTAGTTCCCCCCCCCCCCGACAAACGTTGCTGGAATGTTGCAACGCCATTGTTGAAGGTGTCTTCTTCTGAAAGTTCAGGCTCAAATTGATGTGGCAAAACCATTTTATTGCTGTTGATGTCGTCAACTTGTTTATTGACATCATCAGAAGCAACCGACTGAACATTGGCGTCGCTGTCAGGAAAACCACTGACGCTGGGTCTGCCAGCCTCAGCGTCCAACAGTATTGTAATATGTGCTTCAACGTCAAACAGTTGTAGGTACTCCGACTCACATGAACACCTTTTTTAATGAATTAAGATTAAAGGCCAAATTTAACCGAAACCGCCGGACTCCCAATTCTCAAACTTTGGTTGAGCATTTACAAGTAAACAGTAAAAAAAGAGAGAGACTTTATCTCTGAGAAATATATGGGTCTACTCTACAATATAAAACGCGTTGCAGAAAAATATCCTCCATCGTTGAATTACACAAGGTAGGTAAAACCATTGGTTAACTCACTTGAATTTCTCACTTGATAGAAAGTAAAAAAAAAACTTTTCTCGCTCAATCTGTAAAATATTTCTGCCTTTAAAAAAACCCAGATATTTTGCTCTCTTTTTTACGATGATCAGCCAACTATCGTTCAGAAAGTCTTCTGAAAAGGCCTGATTTGCCTAATATTAAAGAAGCAAGAACAGCCGGTGGAAATTCACAAAACCCTTCGAAATCTGATAGAAGAGGAAAATATGTTTGAGGTATAGAGTCAAATAGAAATTAGATCAGTTCGAAGTCAGTTTTCATCTAGGAAAAGGGATTTTCTTAACGCAAATGTTGTGATCTCATCAGTATCCATGCGAGCAAGCATTAATGGCTGCCGTTAATGAATGCCTGGCGAGAAGCACGGCTAGAGGCTATTTGTCAACAGAAATACGATATCGAGATGTTAACCACCTGTGCTTCACATTTAATTTCCTCTGTGCCTACAATAAGTTATTCAGTGGTCGAAAAGGTCATCATGTTAGGAGAATGGAAACACCACTACCCCCCCCCGAATTAATCAATTTGTAAAATCACAGGGAAAACAATGGTTTATCTTCCCTATAAAGAAGCAACGTTTGCCCATGTAATAGCGGGTGGTGTGCATTTTGTCTCTCTTGTATTTTCAGTTCAAAAAATTACATTGCTTTTATCGGGATACATCTTAAATCAAGCACTTTGAGCCTTGTTCATGTTTTAATATATGAAGTTCAAAATTATCCCATATTCTCTTGTTCTTTTTCCTAATGTGTGCAAATTTAATTTCTTGAAAAACTGTTAGACCTACATGTATTTACTCCATTTTATTTATCCAAACCTTTAGAGCACAGGCCTACGTTTCTTTCATTTGCTTATAAGAATCATTTTAAAATGTTCATCCTTACCAATCTTGTGAGTGGTCGTTCACCACAGATTCTGGTGATGTATTTGTTTCTTTCTTGTTGAAATCATTAATTTGCTTGAAGTTTTTTTGAATTCCTAAGATTGTATCTCTTTTGGTTTATTTAATTGTTTTTAAATTGGTTTTTCATTTGGGTTATAGTTTGTGTTGAAAATGACGGCTATTTTAGTTTCGAAATAAAGTAACTATGGCAATTAGAATGGAGATTGAGTTTTCGAAGGCACATTATTTGTGTTTTATAGAAGCACCCCAGCCCTTTCAGGGGCACAGCTACCGTCAAAGAGCCCAGATGACATACAAAGCATCCTTTGATCTCCTTTTTGATTTATGAAAAGTGCTGAAATTGAAGCAAATTAATCCCTCAAGAGTACTTACTGAATTAGGACATTTCAGGCTACACACTCTTAAAAATTTATGCTGTAAATTATTGGTCTACCACCTTCACAAGACAACATCTCTCTCAGGAATCAACTACACTGAAGACTGCGTGTTGCGGTGACACAGACATGGTTGTAACGGTTACTGGTCCACGGCTCCAAAGTGAATTCAAACACTTTGCTTAGAGCTTACAAGTACGATTTTAACTTTAACATAACCCCTGGACGTTAGACCGAGTGTTTTCAGCGTCGGTCAGTGCAATGTATTATTTCACAAGTCCGCCTTTCTCACACAGTAGCAGGCCTCAGCATTTATTTTTTAAACAGTTGTTAAAACGTGGTATCCAGTGTTTTTTTCTCACCTAAGCAATTTTGGCATAATGTAATCATGCTATCACAAGCACACCCCTGAATTTGGGATCCGTGTTACTGCAGGCAGACCTATGTGCTGAAAATTGTATGTCAACCAATGGGATTTGGTACCCGACACAAATTCCTTTCTGTGTGCATTTGTTGTGGAAAGGTGCCCTGCTAAAAGTAAACATGTGCAAGGAACTAACCTCTCCTCCAATAGTTACTTCATGTCCACCATAGCCATGGACTGCACTGCTCGAGACCTTGGGGGCGAGGTCAATACGTGATAATACACTGTATGCCTGCTGACGAAAAACCTGTAGAGGCTGCACGTACGATGCACGAAATATTTTGTTACAAAATGATACTCAGCATTTTTTAGCACATGCAGGGAAACAATTGTTTATTTAACAGAACCCATGTAACAATTGACACTGTCACAAAGTGTGCCCCATTCTCATGGAATGACACTAAGACATCTCCTTCTCTCTCTTCATAATCTCATCTTTGCCATCCATAATTCATCGCCCTGCGTTACGTAGATCACTTTAACCTCTTCCGTGGCCGTGTGATCCCCTCGATTGTCGGGGCGTTACTTACCTCGCGCCCTTTTGTGTCCACTAATTACTGAGAGTTGAGAATTCGCTCGTTGCCCAGCGCCCAAACAGGACGCTGGGAAGGGCCGATAGCTTTGCACTGTGATTGGCTACACTGGGCACGGTTTCTGATCACGAGATTGTCACTTTCTGTCAACGAAGACTTTTTAAAGTTTTTGGTTCACCAATGGCAATGGGCAAAGTGTCGGCAGTATCATGAAAACATGAACTTGGTACAATCACAGTGTGGTAATTTATCTTCTCACTAAGTATCACTGATCACGTGTCTTTTGGCGATATATTTCAAATCATTCGTCATCTTGATCAATTTGTGATGAAAGAATAAAGTGTAGTGAGAATATTTTCAGCAGTGAGGAAAAGAAAAATTATCGAATTGATAACCGCCGCATTGAACGAGCTCGGGTGCCTAGCAGAAATTATCCACAATGCTTTGCGCGTCGTTGGCTGTGACTTAGTGTGACGCATTTCCTTCGTTAAAATCTGTGCAGGGCTATCAGCCCGTCCCAGTGCCCTGTTCGGACGTTGGGTGACGAGTGAAAGTTGAAAACTGCCAACTTGATGAATCTGCCAACCGTTTGTCAAAAGCAAATTAGCTCATCTCCCATAAAAGGCAGCAGCCAATCAAATTTCCCGACTTGTTTTTACATCGTTCATACCTCCATTATAATGAACGAGTCTACAAGTCTGACTACTTTGATTAGTGGAAATGCCAGTTCTGTCTACTTTGATTGGTGTTCATTCGGTATACATTGCGCAAGAACATGTCGTTCATATGCAATAAAGAATAACTACATATCACGGACCGGGGTCTGATTGGCTTATTGACTGGTGGCACACATAATGGGTATCAAACGAAGGTGCCTTATAAGACATTATGCGACCGGCCAAGTGCGACGACCGTGCACTGGGTTTAATAGCTCCATGGTACAGTGAAGGGGTGGCTGACAGGGAAAAAAGTCCGACTTGATTCAAGTCTAACGTATTATGATTCTAGTTTACCCATCACCGTATAATTTCATGGAGTGGGATACAATAGCTTCCGTTGTGCGTATGCAAATAACCTCCAGAACTGGGCATGCGTAATTGAAAAGTCGAGCTGAAACATAGGCTACGCTGAGAATTGATTTACCGCTATGTTTCAACCAAAGACTGGTGCCTGCGTTCACGATCGTTGGCTTGGAAGAGCAAAGAGCTATAGTTTAAAACCAGACAGAAACTGTGATCTATAGCCAGTTGCTCTCTCGGGCGCACTAGGAGAGAGAAACTCCGAGCATAACTTGATTTAAAGTGTTACTTTTTTGTTGATCATTTGGCGAAGACAGGACCTCCATCAAAATGAAGACTTTCACGCTTTTCTTGCTGATCCTTCCAGTGGTGTTTGGACATGGAGGCGTACCTGGTAAGTGTTAGAAATGGGGACATGTAGCATTGATATCCATACTAGCCGTTGAGCCATGGGTTTGTCAAGTGGGTTGGCACTAAAGTCCTCCCGCACCAAAGGATCAACGACGTTTCCTATTATTTTGAAAGCACTATCTTGAAAACTGTCGAGTTTCTGTGTCGTTGCATTTCCCATAAAAATGTACCCTGGGTCACATTCGGTGGTTTTTAAAATTTATTTGGGGATTGAATTCTTTCAAATATATATAGATTAAAATAATTCTCAGATTTTTTAGAAATAACTGTGGTTGTAACATGCAAGACTAAAAAGGACGACCTCTTCCATTGCGATTCCTCATTTGACGCATTTTCCAGGGAAAAATTGATATTTTTGGCTTCGTGTGGGGGATGTGGAGGATTCAAGTTGCCCCTGGAGATCTATTGCCTTTTTAAGGAATCGAGAGCGCTCACGCTTTAAACACAGTACTATCCCCTTTTTTCAGGGGGGATTATTTTACGGATAAACATTGGACTGCCATTTAAAAATCCCCATTTTGCTCCTTGCCACAAACCAGGATTTGCGATTGGCTGGAGGTAGGGTGTGCTATGCCTTCCCAGGTACCACGTATTCTGCTCCCCACAAAATTGCTTTCATAATCCGCGCATGAGCGAGCCGTTATCAGGACTGTAGCAGTCACGTCCAAACCCAGCTAAGCCCACAAAAGACTACCGTACTTCCGAAGACCTTCAGAATTGAGCTCCTGCCGATGTTGTTCGACTCAGATCAATTCTATTCAAAGTCCGGATTTGCAGACTTCCTACCTGTATTGTGCGACTTGACTTGTATACCAAATTAGCAAACAAGTTCTGCCCCAGGCTGATGTTTAGTGACTAGCAAAAAGAGCATGTCTATATGCTGTGCAAATCTAACATTTCCTCCAAAAATAAAAACAAGTCTCAATTTTGTCAACTATATGTTTGTTTATATTTCAAGGCTTCCCAAGTAGAACTTTTAATCCCTATTAACAGATATATCTCATATTTTATGACACAAGCATCTTTATTTCATCTCAGGCGTATATATATACACGTGTTTCAAAAATAGAGATACATACATCTCTCTTGCAGGAATAAATGTCTGTTTGCATGCCATAACGTTTTTGCCAACAAAACTACGTCAGTTCAATTTATTTCTTCCAAGCAACATACGCAGAACAGGTGTGTACTGCCCGCAAATACGTGCGTTCACAATGGTTGCGTGCCGATGATATAGCAACAGGAAGTGCATCTGTTGGTGTGTCTCTATTTATGAACAAAACTGAAGCAGTGAGCAGTGTTGGCGAGTTTTAGTTCCCATCGATAAAAATGCCCTTTTTAATGCTGCTGAACCTGTTGGGATTTCCTATAGGCCTACATAAGAAAATAGTGATTGCCTTAAGAGTTTCCTTGGGAAAGCAAGTACTGGTGTTTGTTCCCCACATTTTTTTACCCTGACCGATCGACCCTCCCTCAAAGTAAAAAAAGGGGAAAGAACCATTAAATGATAAGACAGTAAAGCCACAACAAGCACTCTTTGCTCAATGGTAAGCTGGGCCATCTTACTAACAGTTGCTAAACAAGTGGCCAAATGGTTCCAAATGTGAATACCGTTTACTAATGCATCGCCCTATTTTCTCAAGTATAAATAGATTTTGCACAATCTGTCCATAATCACACTGTATGAACATTGTTATCCAGACTAAATAGGACAGTGACATTCCATTCCGTACATTTCACTTCAATGAATATTCAGGGTCAGGTTTACTTTTCACACTATATGTAGACCTACGTGATGACATGTTGAAAAAAAATTAACGGTACTATTTTGTACCTGTATGGGGAGGTCAGTCTGAAGCTGGTGCTTGTCAGTATTGGTTCTGTGCCCAGCAAAAAAAATATATTGTGTATACAATCATAATTAAGTGAAATGAATATAAGAATAATAAGGAATGGGTGTTAAAACACAAATTATGAATTTGCAATCTTAGAAAAATAATAGATTAAAATGTACACACTGGCCATCCTCAACCAATTTTGAAAGTGTTAACAACTTAGTTTCACAGTGACAGTTATCTCTTTTTATATACCCGTCTCATAACGCACACTGAGAAGTAGATGTTTATAATATTTAAAAGTGATCTTTAGCGTCAACGGACATAATTATCGAATGTGGTTCTAAGTAGTTGTCCCTGGTATGTTACAGTTGATAAATGTGAGGAGGTTCTAACTTTATTTATCAATAAATGTTGCTGAATTATGAGTTATTTGGGTTGGTTCATCTATAATTAGGGCGGGAAAAATAAGTCACTGGGGGCCATTTACTCACTACCCCCGCCATAAAATTGTTTCAGTTTAATGCTGTGTTTGAATGTGATCATAATGGCTTAGCCTTTACGTGTCGCATGTGAGTTCTCGACATAAAGTTTTCCAAATCGGTGAAGCTTGATTGAAGGAAAGCCACCAAGGTATCCTTTGATAGCATTTCGCTCCAAATTTTTGACAAACACATAGTCATACAACACACAACGTGGTCAAATTAAGCTTTTGTTTCGGTATTGCTTTGTTTCCTTGGGTCGCACAGTACCATGCAATCATTCTCGACTAAAAGCAGATTCTGCAAACTGAGCCGTTTCACAAATGCGAATTTCAGTCGGTCCGCGGTAATCTGGTATACTTTTGGAAAGCGGTTCACAACCCCCAATTATCTCATGACCATCCACTTGCACCCCCTTGCACTTTGTGTGGTGAGTGCCCGTGTCCCTTTACATGGTTGTGAAAGTCTCGTATGTGTTTACATAATACATGTGTATCATTTTGTCCTGATAAAGCACTTGCAAAAGTTGCACTCTGCACGCAGATTTTTCGTCATTAAATTGTTTTAGACGTTGTACCTAGATGCTTGGGAAGAGAAGATACCACAAATGTCGTTAACCCACAGACTGATCGTTTTTATTACACTGCCTCCTTTCAAGCTTGTGCATTGCATCACTCTACCATGTTTCCGCTTACAGGCATGGAATCACCCATTTTTAAGCCGAGCGTGCGAAGAATCGTGTTGTTCTAAGTTTTAAATTGCCATAAAACTTCAGGTCATGACAGTGCTGTACAGATGTCATGGAAACCTTAGAGAGAAAACAAATAGCATCTGCGTCAAGTTTCATACTTAGGAACATAGCCATTCCCAGTTTGATTACGTTAAAATAACACAAAACAATGGTAATTTAACTTGGTCTTAATCTTATGTCACATAAATTTGACTTGTTGCGTATTATAGATGAGTCAAGTACTAATTATGTTCAGTACCGGTAACAGTATACCCTTTTGAAAACATGAATGCTTACACTTTTCACAGAAGCCCATCTGTGAATGAATTATAAGTCAATTTTGTACCGACGTGTAATTTAACTCTGTATACTGTGCCCCCGAAGGCTTGTGAAAAAAAACCACCGGGTACTGGTACGTTTGTCGTTTTTCACAAGCCTATGGGACACAGACTTGAGCGTACAGTGTAAAAATACACGTCGGGCGGGCAAAAATCCACAATTAATTTACATCTTCACGGCGCAAATCCATATTTGAAATAAAATTATAAATTCTATATGAATTACTTTCTCCTAGGCGTTAATATTTCTTTAGTAGAGGAAAAAACCAAACAGTAATCATACTCCAGAAAAGCCAGCTTTTGCGGGGATGGGTGAGGTGTCCACAGGGTTGTGATGGGATACACTTATATATGTATTTCAGGTGAACCCTCCTGTTCGTTAAAAAGACTTAGCAACTCCAAACCACAAGCGAAATATACTGGTTTTTCCAAGTTCCTGATCGATTGAAATGAAAACTGTTCTTCTGGTATTGTTTGGCAATGCAGTATTTTTCAGTTTCATTTTGAAAAGTAAAATAGCTTTTTACTCTACAAATGTAATTTTCAGGATATATCTAGAAAAGGAATTTTGGTCAGATTTCCGACGGTGTTCTTTGACATGTTCGGACGTTTGTCAAAAATCACAGGAGTAAAAAATTTGGAGGGCGGTATACGTTATTCTCAACACACGATTCCCTATTTTTCCATACTCTGTACTGTCATATAAACTCTTGCAACGAATGACTATCGAATCAAAATTACCTGTAGAGTCGAGTATAATTTGCCGCAGACTGAACGTATATTTCGGCAACAGGTAGGTGTGCGTTCGGTCTGTGGCTGTTTTACGCTGTCGCGTTGAATCGAAGACAAAAATGGGAAAAGTGCAGAAGCTGAGAGATAATGACGTTAAAATTTGTGCCCCCACCGCTATTTTGGCGGTGTTTTATTGTAAAAAGTGAAATATGGTTGTGCGCATGTCCCACTTTTGAAGCCAGGTCAAACAAAACACATGATTCATTAGTAATGACCCGACGAAGAGGGGCCTCAAAAATCTGGGTGTTTTCATGAAAATTTACATTTGGGGCGGTTACTTTCGCAGAAGTTCATTTACAGGAGTTCTCTTGATGTAATGGATCCTCGAAACAGAAAAATATCGGTAAGACTGGCGCGAAACTTGATCTCCGATACGACAACAAGAGTTTCGTCAGTCACTGACGAGGTCTCGTTTTCAGGACGAATTTTATGGCTGAAGTATTAAGCTTTCCCAAACTCAAGCTCCATGTCATGTAAAAGAGCAGGTTATGATCTCTTCGAATCAGGTATTTTCATTATGACAAACCTCACAAAAGAGGAAAAAACATGCACTTGAATAATTGATTTTCGTAATCCTGAGCGGCGTTTCCCGCGATATGTGCAGCGCGATCTAGTATGGTGCCAGTTGGGGGGTATTCAGTTGTTCATTGACCCATTTGGCCATACGTGACTCTAGACCGCAACTCGCGGGGGTAAACGCAACGATCTTTAAAACAAATGTGTGTTTTGTTAATATAGCACAGAAAAAAAAAGCTTTAAATGTCTAAAATCATTTTATTTTACCCGCAAATGGGTGACTAAACTGAATAAAATGCTCTTAATACTCGTAACTGTGTAAATTAAGGAGAATGTCGATTTCTGAATACGGCAAATCACGGAGCACGTGACGCAAGACATTTGTGCCTCTTCGTGGAAACGAAAATATCCCATTTCTATAAAATACACGTTGAAGCGGGCTCACATCTACAGATTTGTGTTACTTCGTGATGTTGGTGACGAATTATAGGCTGCAATACCTACATCGAGATTTCTTGCCTTAGTCGTGTCGTTCAACCTGTTTCGTAATTTTTGAAGACCTCACCCTGCACTCTTTTAATTACAGGTTATGTTTCCAAATTGTTTCTGATTTGATGGAATACCTATGCGTGGGAATATTTCAATGATAAATCACTCTACCATACAAGCCCGACGATAAATAAAACACTCGTGAGTACAGACGTTAACATTAACACGATAGAATTAACTGTATCCAGATATATTCGAAATTAACTGCATGGTAAGCTATGTCTGGAAAAGAAAAACGGAAGAAAAATTAACCATATGGTTGTGGCCACAGCCAGTTCCCATAAAGTTGTGCGTAACTTAAAGCCACAGCCAAGTGATTTAGACGCGGCCTAAAGGTGCTCGTGGTTTCGCCACTCGCACTGTTTTTTTTTTTTTTGGTGTTCAGAGCTGAGCATCCAGGGTGCCACGCGCGCCTTGACTAAAGGCTAGTTCTCCATTGACGCCCCGCCCTGTAGAGTTCTATCTAATGAGTCCAACTTTATTGTTTATTATAAAACTTATTTTCTTTTATATCACTGTTTTCTGTGAGCCCCTATGGTTAGCTGTTCTTGTACACTCTATGTACATCAAATTGCATTTTCTGTACTATAAGATTTGGGAAAATTCAAAATGTTTCCCTGCGTGGTTCTTTACGTTCATACCCCATTAGTCCAATTTGAAAAAAAAAGATCATTTCCTTATTTAATGTAAGACTGTAGGACTAAAGATGAGAGAATATAAACTTATCTTTTCCTTATTTCTTTCCCGTTTTAGTCCTTTGATTAAGTTTGCATAGGAAAAAGCTCATAGATTACTAATATCCTAATATATTAATAAGTTGCCAGTGGTTGTTCTGACCACAGCGCGGAAATTTGCAAGCTCTTTTTTTCATGGATTAAAGAGGAAGTTTTGTCGTAAATCCTGTGAATTGTGTCCCCCTTTTTGGTGTTACTGATTAGGAGGACAAGATCCCACTAGTTCACGCTACAATAACTTCTTTCCCAATTAGCGAAATTTAGGAGAATTTATCGTTCTGTATTAATTCAATTGGATGTATTAGAGCTGAAGATTAATTTCGTGCTTACATTTCATCTTACAGGATAAATGATTGGTTTTTAGATGAATGAAAAATCTGTTGTGAGTAGAAGTTTCCTTTAGTTTCATTTTCATTATGGCGAGTTGCGTTGGTTGTTTGGATTCTTGTACTGCTAATCACTAATATCTTCACGTTATCTCAATGAGCAGAGGAGTAGAGTTTTGGGGTAATTTCGGAACGAGTGTTCATGTTTTTCACGGTGGGGGCAAGGATGTTTAAGGCGTCCTCAACCCCGTTTGTGTCTTCATTGTACAGTGCATTTAAACGTATTTGTATGAAATTTTCGCTTTATAAATAATTCCGGTCAGATTTTTCTGAGGGAGATGTTCGACTGTATGGCCCGGACCCCAATGTGGGGCGAGTCGAGGTGTACCACAACGGCGTCTGGGGGACCGTCTGCGATGACGACTGGGACTTTGACGATGCCAGTGTGGTGTGTAGACAGCTGGGCTTCACTAACGGGGCTGCAAGAGCAGCAAGTGACGCCAACTTTGGTGCAGGTACACCGTTGCAGTATTCAGTTTTGATTTGCATCACTGTATCAGGAATGGTGTCTTTCTTATCAGAGAACTATGCTGAACCAAATAATGCAGTCCAGTTCCTTTTAATACTGCAAAAGCTACAGTTCTTTCTGCTTTGAGAAACCTTGGATCAAAGTTAGTGTTTTCTATGTATCGCACCTAGAAACGGGTGATGAACTTGGCACGTTATCGTTATTGCTTACTGTAATTCAGGAGCCACTCAGGCTATTTATTGCAATGGGCCACTCAGGCTATTTATCGGAATTGGCCATTTAGGGAAAAGGCAGATATAGACTTAGGGTATACGAATCGCCTACCATTTCCATGGTGGTTCACCACAATAATACATGTAGGAAGAGGTGTCACCATACAAGGGATTTAAGCTGTAAATTGTAAAGCCTCAGATTTAGCCTAAGTGAGCGAGGATTTGTGCTTGGGATTAATAGGCAAGACTGTTGCCAAGGAAGTTCTTTAAAAAGATCTGGATATGAATTGTGCCCGTGACGAACCAGAAGGATGAAAATCATCAAAAACAATGTTTGTTTTGAAGGCGCGGGCCCGATCTTCCTGGATGATGTTGCTTGTGCTGGCACAGAGAGCAGACTTGTAGATTGCCCCAATCCAGGATGGGAAGTTGAGAATTGTGACCATGATGAAGATGCTGGCGTAGTCTGTCTGCCAGATGAAGGTAGGTGAAGGTTTTGGAAGAGAAACTTTGTATAAAGTTGTTTCAAGAAATATGACTATTTCTAGACATTTTGTGTACAACGGGAGAGATCCTATTCAATACATGTGAACACTACCAAAAATATTTTATAATTTATTCAAATCTTTTTATTTCAACCAATATTTAGTTATAAAGCTAAATCACATGTCACAAAAAAGGCCAAACGAAAATAGAAAGCTGAAACATAAATATCAAGTTTAAAAGTTCATTCCCCTCAGAATTAAATGTAAAATGTTTTTGTTATGCCAGTTATGTATGATGAAAATCACACAAGTATTTGATTAGGAGAATACAGAGTGAAAAACCACATGTATTTGCCAAATTTCCCTTGTGGTCTTGTGGTACTCAAAAAATCACTCAAAAACCCAGTCTGAATATGACTGAGAACGTTGACTGTAATTCTGATTCCAGTCCCCATGGAAAGAACAAAATGTTCCTCCCTTTTATAGGCACAAGCAAAAACAAAACAAAACAAAACAAAACAAAACAAAAAAAACCACTTTTGGTTTTGTGTCAGTGAGATCTCGCCTGATGATTCGTTTATAAAACAGGTTGGTAGTGGGAAAAAAAGACAAACTTTAAAGCCACCGGGAAACACTGACCTCCTCAATTGTATCATGTTCTGTTGCTGGAAACAATTGCTTATTAAATCTCACACTGATATCAAACTGAGAGAATACTGAAAAACAAACACAACTGCAACATTTCTTTGTCATTCTCAGAGCCTGATGTGACCGTGCGTCTTGCTGGCAGTAACCATTACAACGAGGGGCGTGTGGAGGTCTACTACCAAGGCGAATGGGGCACCGTCTGTGATGATGAATGGGATATCAGCGATGCTAACGTCGTCTGCAGGCAACTCGGATTTGAGAGGGCAACACGTGCCGTCAGTGAAGCCGGGTTCGGGGAAGGTACAGGGCGGATTCTGCTGGACGATGTGGCCTGTTCAGGACGTGAATCTAAACTGGAACTCTGTGCAAACAGAGGTTGGGGAGAGGAAAACTGTGACCATAGTGAGGATGCAGGAGTGGTTTGTCATGGTTCTGGTAAGTACATGTTTCACCCAAAATTGCAGCTTGTGCTGGTAGACGTTATCCTCTGACTGAAGTTCAGTCGATATAACATGCTATTGAGAGACATGAAAACGGCAAAAATATGCAATGTGGATACGCATTTTTTTCTATTGATGGGCTGAGTATAAGGGCTTTTCCATGTTGAGCGCATTGTGTTCTTGTGTCATTCCTTGTTAATTATGACAATCCAATATCCTCTAAGTACTTTGCTCATGTACTGATCAGCAGGCTTTTTAGATACTGCACTTTTGGCGCACATCTGTCTGTTACTGAGTGTAACAGAGTGATCTGGCTCGTACCTTGTCCATGCTGAGAGTATGGGTTCTCGACAGAGGAGCAAATCTAACCTGATGATTGAGGGAGTTGATCTCAAGCAAACTTAAGGTAGAGGGCACAGCTCTCTCAAAAACAAAGCGATAATATATTTGTATTTGGGGGGGGTTGTCATGGAAGCGAGGCGTGATGTGCTTTTAAGTAGACAAACACATTTAAGGGAACCAGTCTCATTTGCAGTCTTCCTTTTGTGGTCGTGCAATTTGCCATGACTTGCAAGTGAGTCAGTCTGCAAGTGAATCAGACTTGGCGGTGAGTCTCCTGCCTTTTTTTAAATTCATACTGGCAAAGTAAAGTAAACCTTTGCCATATCTGTAATCACAAATTATTTAGTAATTGCTTGATATTGCTCAAAGACTTGGAAACTTACAGTTTCATTAGCACATTCCGTAGTACAGAATGTTGTGGCAGCCATCTTTGAAGGCCCAAGAAATTCTGCCCCACAGGTGTCTTGTTTGTGCTCAGCCATATGGGCCAAGTCAGTTTAGAGGGATCAATATAGCGAGGGAACTGGCAAATTTGCTGTCACCCTCACAATGGGCCACCACGGATAGTCCAATGTCGTCCTGCATGAGTGACTTTAGAATTACAATGGAAGGGGCTGTATTGCAGACTGGAAGTAATTCGTGTTATTTTAATCAAGTGATCTGCAACTGTCCGTTATTCGGACCTTTGTTGTACCAGCTGTACTTGAAGATCTCTGTGGAAGTATGGAATAATTAGGTATATTATCTTGCGCTTAATTGGTGTTTAAGTTTGAAATATTGAAAGATCACAGCTGCAACTCTTCACTTCTATTCTCAAAACCAGTCACGGTGCGGCTTGTTGGTGGTGAGAATGACAACGAAGGACGCGTGGAGGTCTACTACCAAGGCCAATGGGGTACTGTCTGTGATGATGAATGGGATATCAGCGATGCTAACGTCGTCTGCAGGCAACTCGGGTTCGCGGGTGCCGCACGAGCCGTCAGTGAAGCCGGGTTCGGGCAAGGTACAGGACAGATTTTGCTGGACGATGTGGCCTGTACAGGAGATGAATTTAGACTGGAAGACTGTCCGAACAGAGGATGGGGAGTGGAAAACTGTTTTCATCATGAAGACGCAGGAGTGGTTTGCCTCAGTTTTGGTATGTATATGAAGAAGATGGTGGTTTTAGGAGCGTGCCACTTTATCAAGTGGCATGCCGCTGACAGTTATGAAAACTGCAACAGAAGTATGGAATGCAATGTGGATGATAAGAACCTTCCTCGTTATGGATTGGGAAAAGGGTTTTTCCACGTTGAACGCATTGTATCACTCTTTGTCCTTGTTGAGGGCAATTCCTTACCGTCCAAGAACTTTGCTTATGTACTGACCTCATGACTTTCTTCCATAGTGCATAACAATTGAGCGCACATCTGTCTGTTGCAAAGCGTGGGGAGTAGGGATTTGGGTCACATCATGCACACCAAGATGTAGAGAGTGTGGTTACTGGATACAGGGACAAAACCAGCTTCGTTATTGTGAGATGAGAGGATATCCTCAGAAAATAATTTATGGCAGGGGAAACAGCTCTCTCGCTTAGTTTCGTTGTTTTTCCTCAAACTAGGTATGATAGAAGTCAAACAAATGCAATGGAGTAGGCAAATACACTAGGAGCCAGTCTCTTTGCAGTATTTCACCATTTGCCTTGACTTGCATAACCACTCAAAAAAAATCTGCATGTGCAGCAGAACATTGGACGTAATTCTCATTCCTGTTTACATGGATAAGAGATGGACATATTGCAACCTGTGAGGGCCATTGATGTCTATACACAGACTGGATAATGCTGAATAATGAATTTCTAGGAAACTCAAAATACTACACCGGGCTGTTGTGTCTGACACCTTTAAGGGAATTTTAAGTGAGTTTCTATTTGAACTGGGCAAATAGTAATGTAATATAAGTAAAATAAGTAAAGGTTTTTTTTCATTTTTAACCTAGAAGTTATTTGGTAAATGCTTAATACTTCTCAAGACTTTAAATTTGAATTACATAACGTGTACTAGAAACAATAGCAGCAATCCCTTAAAGCCTATACGAAATCCTGCCCCGAATGTGTCTTTTTAGTGCAGTGATAAGTAGCTAGCTATTGGAGATCAGTGGTGTTGGCACCGGCAAGTTGCAGTCAGCCATTTTGGTATAGCCTTACATTGTCTGCCTCCATTTAATAGCACTGCATTTATGTAGACCCAGCTTCGGAAGGGATTTAACTCCTGGAAAAAGAGGAGAAGTGATACACACATAGGCTTGTTGCATACAACCCGACAGATGGTGTTTATCCACACGCTGCTCACAAGTTGTTGATTGCATTAACAACGAATCTATCAATTGCAATGCAACATCAATAAAATCTATCTAACAATCATTGTCATTCGAAAAGAAAATGAAATTACAACGTCAAGGAAGTTACCAGATGGATTGTACAATTTCAGGAAACAAGGTTACAGATACAATGGCACTTGAATTGTTGTTCCCCGCTGGTCTGTGTTTTCACGCAAGTTAAATTAAAAGAAGCCGTTGAAAAAAATACTGGATTGAGAGAGCACTCATTAAATATGCACCAGAAAAAATGTTCTTGGCCCTACTAGTTTCTATTTAATTTGGTCAACTTCAAGTACAGATAAACAATTTCATTATCAGGGCTTCTGGTCACCACGCTTTGGACCCCTTTGGGTAAAGTTTAACTCTTTAATGCCTTCTAAGTTGGAATGACAGCGCTCATCAACTCAATAATGTGATGCTTCTTTATAGAATCATGGTACCCGTCCCACCTTTTGAGTATCAGCTCCCACCGTTCATGAAGGGGATGTGTTTGTATGCTATGTATGCCCAGCTTTGCCAGTCCCCGGGATCAGCTTGCTGCGGTGTGGATATTCTTGTTTGGTCCAGCTGTTATTGATGACTTCTTCGGTTGGGGCTGTAGTTGACACCAATGCAAACCATGACATTTCTGGAATCTGGGTGGCGACTGCGTTGAGAGTAGCATTGTAGCAGGAGTTGTCTCCGATCGTACAATCGACATCTACTTTTCAAAGTCCAGAGGCTACCTTGAAAGTGTGTCAACTTCCACGGTTGGTTTGTTTTTGATTTTGAAATGGAAGTCTGACAACTCAACCCCCCAGTGGTATCCTGTGACACTAAATCTACCAGAGGAAAGCAAATACGTGAGGGGGTTGTTGTCGGCATATAGTATGAAAGTCTTGGTATGGAAAAGCTCGAAATTTCGTCCAGAATTATAACGACCGGAGTCGATAACTCGACTCGCGGCCATTCAAGTCACAAGCTTTAGCGACTCGACTTAAGTCCCGACGGACAAATGACTCAACTCCAGTCACTGTGAGCCAATTAAATTAAAATTTATTGCAACTGCAATCTTCAACAGAAGACCCAAATCTAGTAAAGTTAATAAGACCCGAGTCTCAAAAATGAAAGCAAACTTCTTAAAACAAATGCAGTGACTAACAGTGGAGGTTTATGATGTTCATGTCATTATTACATGTGACCGACCCTATGCAGAAACCAAGAAGTAAATTTTAAATGCCCCAAATGACTTTCTCATTTGTTTTATTTATCGTATTGTGTTCAAACATTGGTGATTCGAATTGACTTGGGCTAAATACTAAACTCGACTCGACTTTTTTACCTTACAGTGACTCGACTCTATTTGAGTCACTATGTTACAATGACTTAAAACTCGACTCGAGTCACAAAAAAATTGAAGTTACTCGTTTCAACTCTGCTTTCAGCTTGTGCAATGCTGTTGCAGGTGGAGGAGGAATCGACGAAGGTTTGCCAAGTGGGCCTCGAACGATGTACATTATACCAGTTTGTCATCCAAGTACATGGCAGCTATTTCTCCTGTTAGGCCCTCACGGCAAGTCTCCACGCACCGAGGAAAACGGCTGGGGAATTCGTCGGTCTAAAGGGATCCTGAATCATTCATACAGAATCCATGGTGTAATGAAAGCTGTAGATTGCTTCTTCTCTCTCTCTTGAAACTTTGGTAATAGGCTTTTCTTGATCCAAGGTAGAAAAACCTCTGCTGTCAAGGACGCCTTGAATCCGAGGAATGCACGTGGGCTGTTGATCGGGATCCGTTTTGCTCCCTTAGATCAGCTTTTAAACCTTCTGCACCCACAAGACGGGTGAGGAACAAGGGGAGCTAATTTGGCAAATCACCCTTTGCTGATTACGTCGTGCGGATTGATTTTACGTCTGTATAAAGTGGACTCGGAACTGTGCACACGTTTTTCTGAACTGGCTAGGCGCCATGATGAATCCGGATATGGGTTTGCAGATGTTTGATGCAGCCCCGGTCGTTCTCATCCCTTGCAAAGGCTCCAGCTTCCTCCCTCATTATCCGTTCAGCAGCCTGACGTTGCTCAACTGTTAAATGATTCAAATCCAAGGATGAGGTCCAGGCTGTTGTCCGGTAGGATAGCTGTATGTCTGGCATGGCAGGACTGATCTGATCTGCCGCAACCAGCCAGTATAGTGCGGCCTCAAAGGAGAATTTAATGACCATTGCAGTAAGTGACTGAAAAGTAGATACGTGCTGATATGTCCCCTCCTTCACTGTCACCAGACACTTGCCTATCTTTGCATCCTCTGGCCAAGGTGTCTCGGTGTTTAAAAACATTTCTGGGTCTTCATGGAACAGTCCTGCCCTCACCTTACACACCAATGATTTGAATGTTCCTTTTGGTATGAGTACATTTCTCTTTCTCACCCTCACAGTTCACACGCAATCTGTCTTGGAGTCAGTGCCACGAATAAGATTGCCTAGTACTCTGATTGCTGCAGATTTCATCTTAGAGAACTTTGCCTCCAGAATACCCAATGACTTTCTTTGGCATTTGCTCAATGACGTTAATTCCAATAACCGATTCATCCGTGTCACCTGTCGTTCCCAGCATTGGTACCTGCAAAGGGCTAGATTGGTCTTCATCTCCATGTTACAGTGTTATCAAAACCCACCGCAACCCATCCATCGAATGGGATTGGAGTCGAATTGACAGCCCTCACGTTTAGCTTGATCACCCTCGGGAGCTGATGCTTCGGGAGAGGGGGCACCTTCGGTAGATATTTCTTGAGCCTCGAGCGAGAGAGAAGGGAGATCTGTGACCAAGCGTCCACGGGGACTTCGTTTGCTGCCCCGCCAAACAACGCCATGTCACTATGCACCATTTTGCAATGAATCAGCTCACCCGCTGGTACCGTTGTGGAGTGAGATGGGCACACACCTTTGCCGTAGCCTTACGTTGTTACTCATTTTGGCGCTGGGACTCCTAACTGGGATGGTCAATGCCCATCCCTTGGCAAGAACTCCTGCTCGTTTCCTGCCTGGTGGGGACATTCAGGGATGATCTAACACGCCACAACGAAAGCAGTAGGAGCACTGGTTACCAACAACTTGCTCTAGACATCCCTATCTTTAATCTGCACCCCGAGGACGTGGTATGCTCGGCTTGTTGATGGAACTATACTTCTTTACTTGAGGAGTACTGGTGGGTGAAGCGACTTGGGTTTTCGATTCCCTTTGTACGTCATAGGCTATGGGACTTAGATTTGGAAGGTTTAGCCTAGGTTGCGGTTGGTCAAGGTCTATCAAGTTGTTGGTGATGCTGTTGGTAAACAGTCAAAGGTCGTGATCCATTCGTCTTTGGTGGAGTTCTGCCTCATGATTGGCTGCTACGTTGAGACTCTCAGAAAGCTTGTCTGAGATGTATTAGTTCGTACATGTCCGTTCGTGCTCCCTCGCTGCGGAATCCTGTCTGCAGGGAGTGGGGGAACATAGCCCTTACCTGTTCAGCTTCATACTTTATGCCTGAACTCAGTGCCTGCAGTCAGTTCTTTGGAAACAAGCCAGACCTTCTGCAACAAGTCTGTGTATCTGATAAGGAACTCCAGGGGTTTTCTTCAACTTCTTGCCGTGCTTTGGATAGCTGGTAATACAGTGCCGTTGCGTTGCTCTCCCTATAATGAGGCCCTAAGCTCGACAGAAGTTCAGGAGATAAAGGGCTGGCTTTCCCTACAGGTTACTATGCACGAGCGAGGCGGGACTTATCACACGAGTAACTGGTTCAACCACCTTTCCCTCCTAATTGTAGCCCCTGACGGGCCTGCCGCTGTCTGATGCATGAGAGACAGAAATGTGATCTTGTGTTTCTATCTCGTATATCCAATTTAGCCGAAGAACGTAAATTCCCGATGGAAGACTGGCTCAGTCGACACATCTACGCTGAGTGTGGAAACATTCTTCTTGCTACAATCTCGTGTTTCCACTGGCTTAACAGTTCCCAATATTTCAGTGGTTCGGGTTGTCGTCAGCGCTTGCAGCATCTTTAGCAGTACGGACAGACCTTCATCTACTTCCACCTCATCACTGCTTAGGTATCTCCAAACATGCTGGAGAAGGGCAGGGGTCGTCGTTGAATCTCCTTCAAGGCCAACCTCAGTGCATAATCTTAGCAGAGATAAACTCTCCAGTTGCAGACTGTAGGTAGGCATGCGCCTCACTGTGAAGATCATCTAGGGATTCAACATTTCAGCAGAACAGTGACAAATGGTTTCTGGTCAACGCGAGTATCGAAACCCAGTTTCGGTTTTCCACCACAATTATGTACAACCAGAAATGTCAAAACAGCAAAAGGGATGTATAATGTTTGAGATTTACATAAGGTACCATTTTTTCTCAAACAGTTATTGGCTCGGGAAATGGTGTGCCTTTGTTCACTCTGTCGAGGACCTGTGTATTCTTTATCACTTGTGTACTGTATGTTAATTCGTTTGCTAGACAAGCTGACATGAATGAGACAGCTGTTTCTGCTCTGATTTGTCAGCAGATGTGAATAACGTACGACTAGTTGGCCCGGACCCCAATGCGGGGCGAGTCGAGGTGTACCACAACGGCATCTGGGGGACCGTTTGCGATGACGACTGGGACATTGACGATGCCATTGTGGTGTGTAGACAGCTGGGCTTCACTAACGGGGCTGCAAGAGCTGCAAGCTCTGCTGAATTTGGTGAAGGTACACTAGTGTGGGATTGAGTTTTAATTACCGGAACGATGTTTAGCTCATCGGGGAACTATGCCGCAGCAAATAATGCACGCTGATGCCTTTAAAATGCAAGGGCTGTTTATATTTCCACGAAAACTGTTATTCTACCTCGAGAAACTTGGACCACAATTGTGTTTTCTATGTCCAGCACCTAGAAAGAGGTGATGAATTTAGCACTCTATCAACATTAGGTATTGTACTCCTGGGCTATCGTCCACTTATATATCAGATGGGACTAACTGTTTGGTGGGCATTTCGTGAGAGGCCGGTTAACCTTTGGACATCTACAAATTGGCTCGCCTGAAGTCTTCTGGTGATGCACTTGAACCCTAGGAGCAGATTAGTTCACACAAGAGATTTTTAAGCTGCAACTTGTAAAGCCTCAGATTTTTTAAATGTGAGCAAGCCTTGGGTTTGTGTTTGGGATAAATATGGAAGACAGTTACCAAGGAAATTCTTTAAAAAGATCTAGAAATGATTTGTGCCTGAGACGAAAAGAAGGTGTCGATGAAAACCATTACAAACATGCTTGTTTTGAAGGCGCGGGCCCGATCTTCCTGGATGATGTTGCTTGTGCTGGCACAGAGAGCAGACTTGTAGATTGCCCCAATCCAGGATGGGAAGTTGAGAATTGTGACCATGATGAAGATGCTGGCGTAGTCTGTCTGCCATATGAAGGTAGGTGAAGGTTTTAGAGGTAAGACTTTTGTGAAAGTTGTTTCAAGAAACATGACCATTTTCGGCTTTGTAGACAGGTGGTGTATTGGATGAGAGGCCCTGTTCAATGCATGTGAACTTGACAGTCTTGCCTTTTCTTACATTTTGTCAATAATCTTTCGACAAATTTTACGTATAGAACAAAATTACATGTCATAATTAAACATTACAAAGAGATCGAACACACTTACAAAGCTAGGATAAAAAGGTTACTCTCCTAAGGAATTAAAACTGAAGATGAAATATTTATAGTGTTTGCTGTTTTCATATGCTAGTGAGGAATGATGAAAAATACACGCTGGAATGTTAAAAGGAGAACACATTTGCCACTTTCATTTCCCAAAATGTCATATTGTATCATTTGTCATAACTAAATCTCTGAAAAAACGTTATAAACCTAATTTCTGCTTACAAAATTGGGAGGAGTTACCCATAAAACGTCTGAAGGCTCATGAAAAACTATACTGCAGCGTATGCAACGGAAGCTGTTTTCCTTTTTGGCACAAAAAGCAAAACACGCACAAAAACGCTTTGATTTTGTTTCGGTGATATGCCGCTTGCTGATGCATTTACATGTATGAAACAAGTTAGGAGTGTTCAAGAATCAGCCGAAATTTGTAGCCACAGGGGAAAACATGGCAGTGGCCTCCTCTATTGTATCATGTCCTGCTGCTGGATACACTACACTTGTTCCTTAATCTCACACTGTTATTAAACTGAGGAAAGAATACCAAGAGACTGCAACATTTTGTGGTCTTCTCAGAGCCTAATGGGAGAGTCCGCCTGGTTGGCAGTAACCATTACAACGAAGGGCGCGTGGAGGTCTACTACCAAGGCGAATGGGGCACTGTCTGTGATGATGAATGGGATATCAGCGATGCTAACGTCGTCTGCAGGCAACTCGGATTTGAGAGGGCAACACGTGCCGTCAGTGAAGCCGGGTTCGGGGAAGGTACAGGGCGGATTCTGCTGGACGATGTGGCCTGTACAGGACGTGAATCTAGACTGGAACTCTGTGCAAACAGAGGTTGGGGAGAGGAAAACTGTGACCATAGAGAGGATGCAGGAGTGGTTTGTCATTCTGGTACGTACATGTTCCATCAAGTTTCCTCGCTTTGCACCAATGAGGCCTGGGTTCGAGTCCTGGCTTGGCCCAGGCTTTAAAGGCATTTGGTTTCCAGTCCATACTCGCTCTCGCAGGTTTTCTCCGGGTACTCGCTTTCCTCTTGCCTCTAAAACTGGACCTTCTTCCTAACTCTGTAATGTGATGCTGATTAATAAAGTGTATGAATAAACGTACAGTTATTGGCGCAAATAGCCCGAGTTGCTGAAAGCGCCATTAAAACAAAATAACAACAACATGTTCCATCAAGGAAGAAGAAAGTTCATTTGAAAGAGCATGCTGTTGAAAGACATGAAAACTACAAGGGAAATACTTTATACACACAGATCTGTCTGTTACAAAGTGCGGGGAGTGAGGATCTGGTTTAGAACTTAGCGCATGATACACACCAAGGTGTGGAGAGTATGTCCCCCTGACTTCGTATATACGTACAAAGAAATTTTCCACCTTCTGTGGAATGAACATGCAGAGTTTGTCGTGATAAATATCCACCAGTAGTAACATCTATAATCAAACGATCTGAGCCCAACGTACGCAACATGCTATGTTAAGGGAATACCTATGTGCTTGGCCGGTCTTAAACGTGCGTGTAATACCGACTCAGGAGAATGGACGCGACTAATGCCCGATCCCAAAGCGATCCGAATGGGAATATGTTGATTGCCTCACACATTTTTCTGTTACATATATTTTGATTTTTAGTCGCTGAAGGAACAGTCCGTCTAGCTCAAGGCCCGAATGGCCCCCATGAAGGCCGCGTTGAAATTTACCACGCAGGCCAGTGGGGCACGGTCTGCGATGATACCTGGTACACAGACTACAATGCTCAGGTGGTCTGTCGGCAGCTGGGATACGCCGGGGTCGAAGAGGTCAAGCGGCTGGCATTCTTCCAGGAGGGAGAGGGTCCAATCTGGATGGACGATGTCTACTGTGAAGGCGACGAGGCTGGTCTTGCTGACTGCCCGTTTGCTGGGTGGGGAGTGAATGACTGTGGACACTTTGAGGACGTAGGGGTTGTCTGTTCAAACTAAATGCAGGCTAGGTGTCATGCTTTTTAAAAGTGCGTCAATTCACCTTCCTAAATGAAATTAACAAAGCCCGCATTTACAGGTTGGTATTTTGGAGATGAAGTTTGTTTAATGAGGTTTTTTTCACAATATGGTACTCTCGTATATTCCACAAGTCTTGTATTCACTTAAGGCATTTATGTCACATTCGATGAAACCTAATATATCAAATTTCATTATTTGTTCACATTCGAATTGAAAACTTTCATTTAGGACAGCTTTGGTGAATTCTGCGATTAAGAATGAAAAGTTGTTGATGTATTAATTTAGTGTAGCCTTTGGGTTTTGTTTATTTATTGATTGTTGCCCTGCCATCGTTTAGGGATCTTAGTTACCGTAAACAAGATTTCAACCATTTCTGTTTTAAAGTACAGACTATAAATTTTGATGTGCATGAGTTTTGTTCTTAAGCTGATAGCGGTTAACTAAGGAATGCTATCAATTGTTTCGCTTTCAAGCTGAAATTAACAATGGAGGACAGTATGGTTTATGTGTAACTGAAAACACCGTTAACCGAAAATAACCATGATTTTGTCATTGGCTAATTTCAGAAATTAATTTAAGGGCCCTATTTTCCAGGCTTGATCATTGTAAAAGTCGTCATTTGTCTAAAAACCATAGTTAAGGACAGCGAGTATGATCGGCCAACGACCGATAGTTCTGGCGGGGTATTCAAAATCGCTCTGCGCGGCACAGTTCGTGGAGTAATCACGGACGAAGGCATGCCGTTCCGCGATACGGCCGGCAGAGGGCCTCTGTCCGTTGACGGTGTAGCTGGTCTGGTACCGCTACGTCTGCCCTGCCCAGCTACTGTGGTCAACAGCAGCACACGTTTTGGGTGAATAAAACAGGTTGCACAAGACTGAAGTCACTGTATGCCCAGTAACTCCGTTGTTGGCGGATTACTTTTGGGCAAGTTTACTGATTAATACTCTTGGCCATGGGAAAACTGCTCTTTTTAAAGGGCAAGAGCACCTGTTTTTTAATGCATACAGTCAAACCCTGCATCCACCGATACGCTGTTTCTTTACTTAAACCGCTCCGTAGTTCATGGATTTTTCGCATGATCATTTACGGGATCTTCGATGTAACTGTTGAAAAGGTCGCTTTATTTTTTCTCGATTTTGCTCAAAACAGTGGTCTAAACATCAAAAACAATGAAAACTGCACTAAATCCTAAATCCCTCAATTAGTCAGTTTTGTAAAACCATGGGGGAAAAATGGTTTATCCCCCTCTGAAAGCAGCAACTTTAATCACAGGTCTGGCGATGTGTTTGTTTTCCTTCTTGTTGAAATCATTGTTTCGCTTGACGTCATTTTCTCCTTTGGTTTATTTAATTGTTTTCAAATTGGTTTTCCATTTGGGTTATGGACTGTGTTTTAATGATGGTAATTTTAGTTTGGAAATAAAGTAGCTGAGGCAATTTTAAATTGAGATTGGGTTTTGAATGCGTGGTTTTTGTGTTTTACGGAAGCTCCCTAGCCCTTCAAAGGGCACATCCACCTTCAAAGGGCCGTCAAAGCATCCTTTGATTTCTTTAAATCCTCCAGTTTTATTAAAAGTGCCACAAAGTGGTATCCAAATGTTACTCGTCCTTTTGTGTGGTTTTTCTTACCCAAGCAATTTTGGCACTATTTAATAATGCTATCACAAGCACAGCCCTGAAATTGGGATCCGTGTAACAGCGTGCTAACCTATGTGCTGAAAATTGTATGTCAACCAATGGGATTTGGTACCCGACACAAACTCCTTTCTGTGTGCATTTGTTGTGGAAAGGTGCCCTGCTAAAAGTAAAACGTGCAAGATACTAACCTCAATACATTATCAATACAGTATGCCTGCTGCCGCAGACCTGTAGACGCTGCACGCACGATGCACGAAATATTTTGCTACAAAATTATAGTCAACATTTTTTGCGTGTGAAAAGTAACAAAGCTCAAAAATACATTGTATGACTGTTATTTGTGTACACGTTAACAGAATTTGTTTGTTTGTTTTCTTATTTCTGGCAAAGATCATATAAAATTGTTTAAGGTCCAGAAATATTCTTCATCAGTTACTAGACCTTTTGGTCTTTTTTCACGAAATTGGATCCCCGCAGCCCTTACTATCCCCAAGGAAGTAGAAAGGGAGAGAAGATTTCCAAAATGATTGTACAACCAGATCAAGTTCAAGCTTCCTTGACTACCATTCCACTCCAATACCAGCTTTGACTGTTTCTTCATCGTGATGGGGAGTGAAATGCGCACCACATTTCCAATACTTCCATTCAATCTTTGTCCTGAGCTTGCGAGCCGTAAGCGATCGAAGGAAGCAGATGATGGAGTAAAGCCTAAACGTGTCAGGACTGTAGTCTATCCGGAGACACGGTGCAGAACATCTACAGACGAGCAGAAACAAGGCGATGACATCTGGTTCTGCACTTAATCAGGATGAGTCCCGTTCGGCAAGTATTTTAGCAAAACGTGTCCACTTACCACTATGTAATTAACATACAAGGTTCAGAGTGCCAGAGGAATACACACCATTTGATGCTGGTCCCGAAGTCCGATACCGAGCCTATTTTTGAGATTCAGTTCTTAGACACCAAAGACCAACAACCTACAACTAGAGCTAATGTGCTTCAGAAGCAAGGAAGCACGGAAGCCGTGAACAGCTTTTGGAAATGTTAAAGGTGCACACAAGGTGACTACTGGCAAAACTGGCTGAAATGTGCTAAAGGATTTAAGAGCAGAGATTTTCGTGCATATTAAAACTGATGAATGCTTAGGTCTTTGTGTCATAGGGGCCTACTAGCGGAAATGACAAGGTTCGCCCATGTCTAGCGTTCATAGCAAGGTGGCTAGTTAGCTGGACGGATGTTGCGGTCCGTATTGCAGAGGCGCGGCCTGTGCAAATCGTGTATTGTCTGGTTCGGGAAACGAGCTTTGCACAGAATTCTCTACATATTACACGTACTGGCGTGGCCAGCTGTGGTTCGTGCGTTCCAGCTATTCGTCTTGTGAGCGCCCTCCGTATCAACGACACAGCAACGTCTTGACCAAGACTAAGTGCAGAGATAAAAACGATCAAGTTTTACATTTGGACAACCAATAGAAGAACGTTTCGAAAAAATGACTCCCACTGACCATTAGGTGACCATCAGCCAAATTCTGTTAACGGTTAAAAAAAACAACCGGCAGCAAGTGGTTAACCACCCACATGGTGTTTCCTGCAAAGACGTAACCGCCCTTATTTGAGATTGATTGAGTCATGACTGGGATGAGAAATGTTATTTTGTATTTTTAAGTTAACACTGTTAGTGCCAACTAGGTGACCACCAGCCAAATTCTATGTGCACATTTATGACACTAGGTCCACAGATATCATTGACCACGTTTGACAATAATTGGACCGGCGTTGTAGTATAAGAAGCATCTTGTATTTGAAAAGAATGACCATTAGCGACCACTCGGTGACTATTGGCCAAACATGCATGTCGTTACATATGATACTCTGGCCAAGCTAAATTCAAAATCCAAATTTGGCTGAAATCGGTGGATGCATTTTGAAGATATTGCATTTTGTAATGTGATGCTGATCAATCACTGTTATTGGCGCAAATAGTCCGAGTTGCTGAAAGCGCCAACAACGACAGCAACAACAAACAACAACGACGACGACGACAACAACAACAGTTTTGCTTTAAACATGACAAAATGAAACGTACGGTAATTCGGGGAAATCGAGGAGTTGGACAATCGACCAACTGCTCTTGATGTCTGGTCAGACTAGGAGAGCGTCGTAAAGCAAAGGGGTTCAGTACAACTGTACCCTGAATTAACCCCTAATGCGGTGGCTTACGGCCTCGACAACTTGCATTTGGCCGGCCTTCTTGCCTGCGGTGGCTGCTTCCACTCGCCTGGTGACTAGGGTGATGGCGACCCAAAGACTTCTGTCACACTGACATACGACGACTCTCAAAATGGTTCTCTCTCACTCTACACTCCACACAATCAATTTATACCAACCCCGAAAAGTATCTACACCTGAACATTACATACCGTCCATTACAACCACAAAAAGGAACCAACAGACGATGACCGCAAAAAGAAACAGTGAATTACCATAACCATTGTACACAAAAGACATGTTATTGTGATATCGACAAATAAAAGAAATTACAGGGTTTGCTAAAAGGAACAGCATGGCGCGGAAGCTATTACGTAACAACTCGAACAGAATGCAAAAGTTCGATGGCGTCCGGGCGAGGTAAAATAATGAAACACGAAAACTTCGTAAAAAAGAACACAGGCATAAAAAATTATATTACAGCCGACCCATATGGGTGTCATAATAGGAAAAACGTGGGCACACCCACATGGGAACTCCGTGGGCCTGCACATGTGGGTATCATATGGGAGAAACGTGGGCACATGTGGGATACACCTGGGCCGATCCGCATGGGTATTATATAGGACCAACATGCATGGCACACCCACATGGGAAGTACTTGGGCCAATGCACATGGGTAGTACATGGGAAAAATAAGCGCACACCTACATGGGAGCCACTTGGGCTGGCCCATATGGGAAATCATATGGAACAAACTAAACTTCACTTGTAATTATTCTACTTCTATAGGCTCACTTTACACTTCATTTGGCCTTTCGTCACAGAACTTAAAAAGTACAATAAAATATGCATTAGATTATGATGAAATAAGACATGGGAAATAATTTATTCATATGTGTCCCATATGAGACCACGTGTGGGCTGCACCCAAGACTCATATGGTACCCATACGAGCTACCCAGATTACCCATATGGGTCTGCATTTAAAAAATATTATGGGTCCCATACGGTTCAGCCCATATGTGTCTCATAGGGGACCACAGGTTGGCTGCACCCAAGAGTATGGTACCGACATGGGCTAGCCCAGATAACCTATATGGGTCTGCATTTAAAAAATAATATATATGGGTCCCATATGGGCCAGTCCATATGTGTCTCCTACGGGACCACAAGTGGGCTGCATCCAAGATTCATATGGGACCCACATAGGCCAGCTACCAGGGACAGGTCATGTGCATACAAAGTCAGTAAATCCCGATACATGCGTAATGCATGGCAAGACCGCAAGCAACCCGGTCAGAGGTGAGGGAAAGTTACGAATTACCCACAGCGTACATGTAGATGTACACTGTCGTGTCACAGCAATGCATGCACGATATACATGTACATGACTGACTTAGGATAATGATGACCAAGGAAAAGAAAAGCTCCCCATTTTCACATGAAAGTATTTGTAAAATGATTCTAAAAGGAATATTAATACTTAGCACTCCTTGAAAACAAGGATGAGCCAACGCACGGCAGAATACCTTCCCTCTGACAAGGCTAAAATCCAACAAAAATAGGCAGAACTGTGACTGGCGCTCGCGCGCATGTCTTCCCGAAAGGTGAGAAGAAAGGCGAAATTTCTGAAGACGCTTATCGATTATTAATATTCATGACCTTACATTACGACCTAGCGAATTCTCTGAACTCTATTATTAGTTCATCCATCTCGTCAACAGTGCTAAGCTGAATCTCATACATTTTAATGTATCAAAAGATAATTTCAACAAATTTGTTTTAATCGCAAAGCACATAATCCGTGACATAAAGAACTTAATCTGTCAAAACACTGGATTTGGAAACGCATTGAACCTTTCAACCAAGCGTATAGCTTACCATTCTAGATTTGAGAATAACCCACGCTTTTGCAACTGAAGAAATTACAAAAAGCAACTGCAATTTATCTGCCTATACGGTTAAAAGTTCATTCTTTTTTTCTGAAAAGGGGGAGTATGATAACATGAACTACATGCTAATATTCGGACATGCACTGTACACACAGTGCATGTCCGACAGCGTCTCCTTTTTTGCAAGCTCTCGGACATACACTGAGTATACAGTGCCCATTAATACACGTCGGGTAAGGGCAAAATCTGAAATTAAAATTAACTTCTTTCCGACGCAAAGTACATCTTGAAATAGTTTGCGGTGCCCGTTACTACATCTGACTTGGACCGGCCAGCTGATCCCAGCAAGCTAGGGGATCGAGCGATGTTAAGACGTCTCTCTCTCTCTCTTCATAATCTCATCTTTATCACCCATAATAGATCGTACCAGTGATTCTCTATATCAACCTCTGAACTCCGCTACCCGCTCGCCCTGCTTATGGTGGATCTCTCAACCTCGTCACCGGCCGTGTGATCGCCTCGATTGTCGGGGTGTTATTTGCTTCGCGCCCTCTTGTGTCCACTAATTACTGAGAGTTGGTAATTTGCTCGTCTCCCAATGCCCGAACAGTGCGCTGGGAAGGGCTGATGACTTTGTACTGTGATTTGCTACCTTGTGCACGACTTATCACTTCCTGTTTAAGAAGAATTATGTATTTCTTTGTAGCTCGTCAATGGCAATGCTTTAAAGTATAGACAAAAGTGTCGGCTGTATCACAAAAACATGGCCTTGGTACAATCACAGCGTGATAACTTATCTTCTCACAAGTGTCACTGCTCACGTGTGTTTTAGCAACATATTTCACATCATTGGTTATCTTGATCAATTTTGGATGAACTAATGAAGTAGTGAGAATATTTTCAGCAGTGAGGTAGAAAAAAAATTATCAAATTGGCAACCGCCGCATTGAATGAGCGCGGGTGGCTGACAGAAATTACCCATAATGCACTGCGTTGGCTGTGACTTAGTGTGACGCATTTCCTTCTCTAAAATCTGTGCACTGGGTGACAATGAAAGTTGAAAAATGCCAACTTGACGAATCTGCCAACCGTTTGTCAACAGCAAATTAGCTCATCTACCAAAAAAGGCAGCAGCCAATCAGCAGGAGCCAATGTCAGGCTTGTTTTTACATCGTTAACACCTCCATTATAATGAACGAGTCGGACTTCTTTAATTGGTGGAAATTCCAGTTCTGTCTACTTTGATCGGTGTAAATTCCGTACAGGCCTGAATATTCATGTTGTTAACATGCAATTATGAATAACTATGTATTACCGACGGGGGTCTGCAGTGATTGGCTTATTTGTCAAGTTTGACTTACTGACTGGTGACACACGTACGGCTATTAAAAAAGGGCGCTTTTATAAGAAGTTATGCGAGTGGCTGAGCGCGACGACCGCGCACTGTGTACAGTGAACAGATGGCTCACTGGGGAAAGACTGACGTTAGTCTGACTGGATTCAAGTCTAACGTATTTTGAGACTAGTTTTAATACTCATCACCGGATAATTTCATGGAATGGGACACTACAGCTTCCGATGTGCGATTTCAGCAACCCACTGATGCAAACAAATAACCTCCAGAAGTGGGCATGCGTAATTGAAAAGTCGAGCTGAAACATACGCTGAAAATTGATTTATGTTTCAGCTAAAGGCTGTTGCCTGCGTTCACGATCGTTGACCTGAGCGAGCAAAGAGGTATAGTTTAAAACCAGACAGAAACTCCGATCTATAGCCAGTTGCTCTCTGGGGCGCACTAGGAGAGAGAAACTCCGAGCATAACTTGGTGTAAAGTGTCACTTTTGTGTTGATCATTTGGCGAAGACAGGACCTCCAACACAATGAAGACTCTCACGCTGTTCTTGCTGATCCTTCCAGTGGTGTTTGGACATGGGGGCATACCTGGTAAGTGTTAGAAATGGGGACATGTAGCATTGATATCTATACTAGCCGTTGATAGTGTTGGTTTTCTTAAGTGGGTTGCCAGCAAAGTCCTCCCGCACCAAAGGATCAACGACGTTTCCTGGTATTTTGACTGTACTTTCCTCGAGTTTCTGCGTCCTGCATTTTCCATAAAAATGTACCCTGGGTCATGTTTGATGTTTTTTACATTCATTTGCGGGATTTAATTCGTGTAAATATGTATATATTAAAACAATACTCAGATTTTTTAAAATTACTATATTGTTGTAACATGCAAGACTAAAGAGGATGACCTCTTCCATTGCGATTCCCCAATTGACGCATTTGCCAGCGAAAATGGATATTTTTGGCTTCGTGTGTGTGTGTGGGGGGGATTTAAGGTGCCCCTGTAGACCTATTGCCTTTCTGAAGAATCGAAAGCTCTCACACTTTAAACACAGTACTATCCCCTTTTTTTAGGGGGATCCTTAACAGATAAAAATTTTGACTGTCGTTAAAAAATCCCCGTTTTACCTCTTACCCCAAGCCAGGATTTGTCATTGCCTGGAGAAAGGGTGTGCCAGATGTCTTCCCAAACACTATGTACATTCTGCTCCCCACAAATTGCTGTCAAAAACTGCGCATGACTGAGTCGTTCTCGAGGCTGTCACTGTCGCGTCCAAGCCGAGCTTAGTCCACTAAAATCTACTTTGGAGGACCTTTCGAATCGAGCTACAGCCGATAATGATCGACTCAGACCAATTCTATTCAAAATCCAAATTTGCAGACTCGTACGACTTGACTTGTACCACATTGGCAAACGAGTTGTTCTGCATTCAGGCTGAAGTCTTTATAACGACCAGCGAAAAGCACGTCTGTATGCTGTGCAAATGCTGTGCAAATCTAACATTTCATTCCGTAACGAAGGAAATCTAAATTTCTGACAAATATTATGTGTGTATATATTTCTTGGCTTACCAAGTAGGCTAGTTAACAGAAATATTTCTTATTTTCTGAGACAAGCATCTCTAATTCTTTCAGGCTTGCATGCCAATCCAAAAGTAGAAATATTTCTGTTTCTAATAGAGATACATACATCTATCTTTTAGGAATAAATGCCTGTTTGCGCACCACAATTGTTTTTGTCAACAAAACTACGTCAGTTCAATTTATTTCTTGCAAGAGACATATAAGCAAAACAAACGTGTACAGCCCAGCGAATACATCCACTCGCACTGCTCGTGTGCCAGTGACTAAGCATTAAAGGAAGCGCAGCTGGTGAAGATGTTGTTCTTATGTGAGCGCAAAACTGAAGCTGTCAGTAGTGTTGACGAGTTTTTGAGAAAGTCCTGTCCTTGAGATTCTCCCGCGATTGCTCATGCTAGTCGACGTTTCTTTAATATAGCGTACCTTTACGTCCAGTTTCGAATTCCTTCAGCATTATTATCTTCTCTGGGTGTATCCTTCATTTCCCATTCCCCTGGCTGCCCCCATCAGTTTCCCATATCCACACGCTGTTTGCCTTGGGTTTCTTTGGTTTGGTTTTTTCTGGACATCATGAACAACTAACAGCAATAGCCTAGGCCTATATGCGTCCCTTTAGGTACAGGGTGTCCTAGAAAAACAAATAGGATTCTGTTATAAAGGGTTAATCGGTCCAAGTTGCGAGGTATAACTATGTTTACTATAAAGTAGGAGTAAAGTGCCATGAGGTGTTTTTTGGAATTCCTTTAACTAATCACGATTGTTTTGAAAATGGTATGTCTATTTGTAATGCCTTAGGGTAAGACACCATGATCACATCCAAGATGACCTTTTGAAACACAAGAAATAAGCTGATTAGGGTTTCCATGGTAAGGCCTACGGCTCACATTTCTCATACATGTCCCTTATTAGTTCCCATCGAGAAAAATACCATTTTTAATACTGCTGACCCTGTCGGGATTTCCTATAAGAAAAAAGTGATTACCTGAATAAATTCCTTTGGAAAGAAAGTACCGGTAGTTTGTTGTCCATCTTTTTTACCCTGACAGACCGACCCTCCGTCAAAGTAAAACAGAAAGGAAGAACCGTTGAATTAACAACGGACGTCCTTATGTTAAGACAGTTAAGCCACAGCAAACACTCTTTGCTCAATGGTAAGCTGGGTAATGTCACAAACAGTTGCTAAACAAGTGGCCAAATGGTTCCAAATGTGCATGAATACCATTCACCAATGCATCGCCCTACTGTCTCAAAAGTAAATAGCTATTGTAAAATCAGGCCACACGTCCCACGGAACGAACATCGTTATTCAGACCAAATAAGACAGTAGCATTCTATTTGGCACATTAATCACTTAAAAGGAATATTCACGTTCAGGTTCATTTTTTATTACTATATGTACTTGAATATATGTGGGAAAAATTTTAACGGTACTCTTTGTAATAGTATGGGAGGCCCGACAGAAGCTGGGGCTTGTATCGGCTCTGACCCCAGCAAAGAGAATACAATAAGAACACCAAGGTTGCGTTAAATAAGTGTAGGAGCTTTCTGGAAAGGCATATTCTATGTTAATTTTAATTTGTCATCAACAATGACACTCAAAAATCTAAAGGAATAAACCTTTTCAATTATTATGGATGTTAACATTTTTATCTACTGCTCAGTTAGTAAAAGTAATCAAATGTGTTTTCTTAAAATTCAAGGATAATTTGCAGCAAACAAATTATTCGAACACTTTATTAAGCTCACTATTTATCAAGTCAGCAGCATCAATTAGGTGTTTACCACTGTAGAATGTGTTGCTATCATCTGCAAATAAAGATGGACTTCAGAAGTTGAGTCGAGCTACAAAATGTCGTTAATATAAATAAGAAGTATGATCGGCCCTACGACAGAGCCCCGAGGTACACCACGGGTGATTGATTTGTAATTAGACTTTTTGCTGTGCCAGACAATGAATTGTTTTCTTTTTTTTAAATTTTAAATAATCTTGAAACCACCCCAATGCAATACCACCCTAATGCAATACCTTTGACACCATATCTGTGAAGTTTACTAATTACAATATCATGATCAGTTGTATCAAACGCCTTAGAAAGATCCAAAAAAATACCAATTTAATTTTTTTTTCAAAATATGTTCAAAGGAGAAATATTCTTCATGAAAAGATTTTTTTGTCAAGTTCATCTTGACTCATACTCTTCTTACTCTGAATTTTACTGATAAAGTCATTAAGCTCATTCTGTGTAATTAGACATGAAAATAGGGAATCGGGAAAGTTAAGTCGGGGACAAAGAGAATAATCAGAAGGTGATCACTGAAATTCGATATAAAGGTGGAGAATGGTGTAGTGTTGTTTGTAAAGAGCGATCAATGTTGCTTAATTATGAGTTATTCGGATTGGTTCATCAATTGTAGGACGGGAGATGTTATAAATGAAGACCATTTACTCACCATCCCAGAAACACCATTCCTTAAGGCGGGTGTCGCAAATGGATTTTCGACATGCATTTTCCCAAATCGGTGAAGAATGATTGAAGGAAAGCCATTAAAGTATCCTTTGAAAGCATGTAGCTCTAAGTCTTTGACAAACCATGGTCATTCAACACACAACTTGGTTCAATTCAGCCTTTGTTCTGGTATTGTTGTGTTTCTTTGGGTCGCACTGTATCATGCAATCATGCTAAACTAAAACCAGGCTCTGCAAACTGAGCCTTGCACAGATGCAAATTTCAGTCTGTCAGTCAGCGGTAAATCTGGTATTTTTTTGGAAAGCAGTCGACAACCCCCTAATATCTTGTCACCATCCACTTAATTTGTACCCCCTCCTGCACTTTGGGGGTGAGTGCCCGAGTCCCTTTACATCGTTGTGATTACATTATACACTCGTGTCATTTCGTCCTGATATAGCACTTGCAAAACTTGCACTCTGCAGGCAGTTGCACTCTGCACGCGAAATTTTCGTCACTAAGTTTATTTAGATGCGAATGTCGTTAACCCAGGGATTGATCGTTTTTAGGACACTGCCATCTGCATCATTCTACCATGATTCCGCTTACAGGTTTCGAATCACCCAAAGGATCGGGTGTGCGAGACACCGTGTTTTCCTAAGTTTGAAATTGCCATAAAACGTCAGGCCATGACAGCAATGAACAGATGTCGTGGAAACTTTAGAGAACAATAAATAGCATCTGTGTCAAGTTTCTTACTTGAGAACACAGCCATTCCCGGTTTGATTACGGTAAATAACACTAAACAGTGGTAATTTATAATATTTAAGTCTTGATGACAGGAGTCAGGTACTAATTATGTTCAGTAACAGTACACCCTTCTGAAAGCATGAATGCTTACACTCTTCACAGTAGCCCATCTGTGAGCGTGTTGTAAGTCATATATGAATTACTTTCTCCCTGCAATCAATCCATTGGTACAGGCCGAAATATTTCTTTAGTGGGGGAACAAATGCAAACAGTAATCATGCCCCAGATAAACCGGTTTTTGTGGGGATGGAAGAAGTGTCCAGGATTGTGATGGGATACGCTTATGTCTCAGGTCTACTTATGTTCTGGATCAACCCGGCCGATTCAATAAAAGACTCATGGCGCCTTTCCATAAGCACGTTTTTAGATTGTGTTGCTCACGTTTCACTTTCACGGACACAAAAAATGGACTCCATTGGGGGCCACTCAAATTTTCAATTTTTTTTTATTTTCGGCAATTTTGGAAGTTGGGGGTGGGTGGGTCAAGAAAATAAACTGAAAATCGAAATTCAGTTTTAAATTAAAATCCAGAAAAAATAGTTTTCTGACTTATCTGAAATACATGTAACGTGCTCTCCAGGATCCAAAAATTGCAATCTTTTAACTTCGTTTCCATATACAGATAGTTTGACGTTGCTTTTGCATTATTATGCACACGTGAAACATCATGGAAGGAGGTGGTTTTCACTCTTAGCTTGGAAGCTAGGGGCTTGCAGCGGTGATCAGGCGTATTATATATATACTAGTTGCTAATAACGGAGAAATGTTCATCAGCTTGAATCCAAGACTAACCAGACAGCAGCAAACTGCATTCAAATCTGTTGGCTAGAACTAGGTCTACGTCTCCGTTCTGATAGAAATACATTATGCACGTGCGTGGAGACGCGGTTGACGGTACGGGTAGCCGTATAGATCAGGAGATCCATTTCGAAGCGGATTAGACACGACATGCTGTTCCGTGCGAAATCGATCGCGGTCATTTTATTGCAATTCCAGCCATCATCTCGTCATACCGTGTTGCATGATTATACATTTCTAAACGATTGTTTTTTTTTTAAATTTTGTTTTTCTTTTTCTAATAAAAAAAACAAAAGAACGAAAAGAACACGGTTCCTGCAAGCAAATAAGCAACCTTGCTATAGAGGGATAAGGCACCATTTCAAAATTCTTATCGGGTAGCTGTCGGACAAAACGGTCCGACCCATACATTTATTAACGGTTGGCTCTCAGGTTAAGTGTTCTCAAGTGTCCAATTCCAACTGATAAATGTCTTTTTATTGCATTACTTCCAAGGCTATGTGGTTTCAGTGAAGCAACGCCCCCTCCATTATTCACTCAGCACAAGTCACTGTTAGCGGTCAGATGGCCCTTTCCTATAGTCAACAGGATTTTGAAATGATGCCTAAGCACTGTGTGGAGAATGGAACACGAAAGCATGCATTAAAAAAAATGAGTATACCCTGCCTTGCCTAGACACAAATTTGTTTGCCTCAACAATTTGTTTGTGCAGGTAGAGGTTGTGAAAATCTTGCATAGGTGCAATATTGTAGTTAAGACAGCTAAATAAGACCACATAAGACCATCGCCAGACCCATATGGCTTAACTGGCTAGGTGAAATTCCGAAAATGCCGTCGGGCTATTTTCTTGAAGTTATATTTGGATAAACTTTTGTGTCGCAAAATTTTCTATCAATCATTTTCTATGCACTTACCATATATTTGGGTAACAGTTCGGCACATTTGGTCACCTTTCTGATTATAAAAATGTCTGAAATATTACGGTATAAATTTTTTCTCAACCCTTAACATCAACTGTTCTTGTACATTCCATGTGCATTAAATTGCATTTACTGTACTAAAAACAGAGTTGGGGAAATTCAAAATGGTTGCGTCTGGTTCCTTGCGCTCATACCCCATAGGCCCAATTTGAAAAAAAAATTAAAAGAAGACCGTAAAAATAAAGATTGAAAGAATAGAAACTTATCTTCAACTTTTGGTCCTTTAAGTTTGGATAAGAAAATACTAATACACAGTAGATTACTAATTTGCTATAACTAAGATGCCAATTGCTTACTTCCCGAAGTTTTGAAGCAGAGTGTCTGCTTCCTTATCAGAAGGTAACATGACTACGAATAAGACGACATCCGTGTATTTGGACTAAGAATTCGGTTGTGTTCATGTTCATTCATAACTTCTTTCCAGATTATTTAGCGCAAATTAGGAGATTTTATTGCTCTGTATTGGTTTAATAAAATGTTTAGAGCGGAAAATGAATTTTATGCTCAGTTTGATAAAATAAAGGATAAACGATTGCTTTTCAGATGAATGAACACTCTGTTGTGAGTGAAAATTTTCTTTAGTTTCATTTCGATTATAGCGAGTTGCGTTGTTTGTTTGGATTCTTGTACTATTAATCGCTAATATCTTATCTTATTGAGCAGAGGAGTCGAGTTTTGGAGTAATTCCGGGCAAGTTTTCATGTTTTCGTGGAGTCTAGGATTTTGGAAGCGAAGCCCATATGGTCTACATACTAAAACGGGTTGTGGAAACTGCAGAGGTTTAGGGTCTGGAAAGTGTTTGCCTGGTGGCACTGCTATCTTGGACAGTTTTGCCTGAAAGCTTAGGCTTGATGGCGGACGCAAATATTGAAAACCACTTTTGACTGTCCGCCGCAACAGTTGTATTCCGCTAAAGTTTGGGGAGTCGGGTTGGCGCATGAGGTTGTCTCCTCTCCTTTCGCCTCTGCAGCCTGGGTTGAATTCTCGGCTCGGTCCACATGTGGATCTGCTTTTCAATCTGTACCTGATTCCATAAGATTTACCCAGAACTTTCTTCTCTGGGGTTTTCCTCCTTCCTCTACAACTGTAATAAATGCTTCTCATTGTCTCTTATCTAAGTGAATATGGGTTGTTTGGCTGCTGCCTGAGGCGCCCTAAGGCCTCGTATGCCATTGTCCTCATTGTACAATGCATACATCTGTATGAAATTTGCGCTTTATAAATAATTTCGGTGTGATTTGTCAATAGATGAGGGAGTTGTTAGACCGGTTGGCCCGGACCCTAACACAGGGAGAGTTGATATGATTCAGAACGTTAGCTATAATTCTGGTTCGAGTTTACATGGAACAAAAAGTTGCTCCCCTTTTCTGGCACAAGCGAAACACAAAACACTCTTTGGTTATGTATCAGTGAGATCTCTGATGAGTCATTTATACAACAGGTTGATAGTGGCCAAAAAGGCCAAACATTATGGCCACTGGGAAACATATGACAGTGTTTCTGAACTCCTCAATTGTATCATGTTCTGTTGCTGGAAACAGTTGCTTATTAAATCTCACACTGATATCAAACTGAGAGAATACTGAAAAACAAACACAACTGCAACATTTCTTTGGCATTCTCAGAGCCTGATGTGACCGTGCGTCTTGCTGGCAGTAACCATTACAACGAGGGGCGTGTGGAGGTCTACTACCAAGGCCAATGGGGCACCGTCTGTGATGATGAATGGGATATCAGCGATGCGGACGTCGTCTGCAGGCAACTCGGATTTGCGAGGGCAACACGTGCCGTCAGTGAAGCCGGGTTCGGGGAAGGTACGGGACAGATTCTGCTGGACGATGTGGCCTGTTCAGGACGTGAATCTAGACTGGAACTCTGTGCAAACAGAGGCTGGGGAGTGGAAAACTGTGACCATAGTGAGGATGCAGGAGTGGTTTGCCATGGTTCTAGTAAGTACATGTTTCACCCAGAATTGCAGCTTATGCGTGGAGACGTTATCCACTAGGCTCTATAAAAACTGAAGTTCAGTCGATATAGCATGCTATTGAGAGACATGAAAACGGCAAAAATATAGTGGGCTGAGTAAAAGGGCTTTTCCTTGTTGAACGCATTGTGTTCTTGTATCATTCCTTGTTTAAGGTAATCCGTTATCCCCTAAGTACCATTCCCATGTACTGATCAGCCGGCGTTTTTAGATACCGCACTTTTCACACACATCTGCACCCGATCCGACTACCCACCTGGGTGTGGAAATCTGGAATATATTCTTTTGCGCTTAATTGGTGTTTGATTTTTGAAAGACTGAAAGATCACAAATTCAAACCTTTACTTTTGTTCTCAAAACCAGTCACGGTGCGGCTTGTTGGTGGTGAGAATGACAACGAAGGACGCGTGGAGGTGTACTACCAAGGCCAATGGGGCACCGTCTGTGATGATGAATGGGATATCAGCGATGCTAACGTCGTCTGCAGGCAGCTTGGGTTCGCGGGTGCCGCACGAGCCGTCAGTGAAGCTGAGTTCGGGCAAGGTACAGGACAGATTCTGCTGGACGATGTGGCCTGTACAGGAGATGAATCTAGACTGGAAGACTGTCCGAACAGTGGATGGGGAGTGGAAAACTGTTTTCATTATGAAGACGCAGGAGTGGTTTGCCTCAGTTTTGGTATGTATATGAAGAAGATTGTGGTTTTTAGCATTATGCCACTTGACATGCTGCTGACAGATATGAAAACCGCAACATAAATACGGTATTCAATGAGGAAGATACCAACCTTTCTCATGTTGGGTTGGGGAAAAGGGCTTTTCTGTGAATGCATTATTGCATTATTTTCTGGTATCACTCTTTGTCCTTGTTGAAGGCAATCCCTCACTCTCCAAGTACTTTGCTGATGTACTTAGTTCATGAATTTTTACATTGCATATTTCGAGCGCAAAACTGTCTGTTGCAAAGCGTGGAGAGTACGACTTTGGCACACATCATGCTCACCTGGGTGTATGAGGGTATGATTCCTGGATAGAGGGAAGGTGTCCTGAAAGAATTTACGGCAGAGGAAAAAGTTCTCTTTTTAGTTTTTGTTGTTTTTACGCAAACAAGGCATGATAAAAATCAAACATATACAGTGGAGTAGGCAAACACACTTAGGGGAACCAGTCTCATTTTCCGTCTTTCCCTTATGGTCATACATTTGCCATGACTTGCATGACCACATATAAACCAGTCTGAATTTGATTCAGAACACTGGACGTAATTCTCATTCCTGTTTACATGGATTAACAGATGGACATATTGCAACCTGTGAGGGCCATTGATGTCTATACACAGACTGGATAATGCTTAATAACGAATGCCTGAGAAACTCAAATTCCTACACCGGGGTACTGTTTCTGACACCTTTAAAAGGAATTTTATGTAAATGTCTATTTGCACTGGGCATTCAAGTAATTCTTTTTTTCATTTTTAACGTAAAAGTTATTTAGTAAGTGCTTGAAACTTCTCAAGACTTTAAATTTGATTTGCCCAACGTGTACTAGATACAATAGAGGCCATCATTGAAGGCCTAAGAAATCACTACTGATCTGATCTGCTGCAACATGCCAAGTACAGTGCGGCCCCAAAGGAGAATTTAATCACCAGTGCGGTTTATAGTGACTGGAATGTAAATACATGCTGATGTCCCCTCCGATCCTTCACTGTCACCAGACAGTTGCCTGTCTTTGCATCCTCTGGCCAAGGTGTCTCAATATTTGGTTTAAACAGAATTTATGTGTCTTCATGGAACGGCCCTGCCCTCACCTTACACACCACCGCCTTGATTGTTCCTTTTTGGTATAAGTAAATTTCTCTTCTCCATCCTCACGGTTCACACGCAATCTGTCTTGGAGTCAGTGCCACGAATAAGATTGCCTAGTACTCTGATTGCTGCAGATTTCATCTTAGAGAACTTTGCCTCCAGAATACCCAATGACTGTCTTTGGCATTTGCTTAATGACGTTAATTCCAATAACTGATTCATCCGTGTCACCTGTCGTTACCAGCATTGGTACCTGCAAAGGGCTAGATTGGTCTTCATCTCCATGTTATTGTGAGATCAAAACCCACTGCAACCCATTCATCAAATGGGATTGGAGTCGAATTGACAGCCCTCACATTTAGCTGATGATGGATGGGGAGAGAGGGCACCTTTGGTAGGTATTTCTTGAACCATGAGCGAGAGGGAAGGGAGATCTATGACCCAGCGTCCACGGGCCTTCGTTTGCTGCCCCTTCAAACAATATGTCTCTATGCACCATTTCCCAATGAATAAGCTCACCCACTGGTACTGTTGTGGGGTGTGATGGGCACACACCTTTGCCGTAGCCTTACGTTGTTACTCATTTTTGCCGCTGGGACTCCTAACTGGGGTGGTTAATGGGGACAATCAGGGATGAAATGATCTAACACGCCACGACGAAAGCAGTGGGAGCACTGGTTACCAACCACTTGCTCTTTACATCCCAATCTTTAAGCTACACCCCGAGGACGTGGTATACTCGGCTTGTTGATGGGACTATCTCTCTTTGCTTGAAGAGTACTGGCGAGTGAAGCGACTTGGGTTTTCGATTCCCTTTATACTTTTCATCGGCTGAAGGACTTAGTTTTGTGAGGTTTTGCCTAGGTTTCGGTTGGTCTAGGTTCATCCAGTTGTTGGTGATGCTGTTTGTAAACAGTCAAAGGTTGTGATCCATTCGTCTTTGGAGGAGTTCTGCCTCATGATTGGTTGCTACGTTGAGACTCTCAGGAAGCTTCTTGTTTGTCATGTTTTAGTCCTGGGATACAAATCGTGCTCCTTCGCAGCGGAATCCTGTCTGTAGGGAATGGAGAAACATTGCCCTTACTGTTCAGCTTCATACCTGCCTGCAGTCAGTTCCGAGGAAACAAGCCAGACCTTCTGCTGCAAGTCTGCGCATCTGATAAGGAACTCCAGGGGTTCTCTTCAACTTCTTGCCGTGCTCTGGATAGCTGGTAATACAGTGCCGTTGCGTTGCTCTCCCTATAATGAGGGCCCTAAGCTCGACAGAGGTTCAGAAGATAAAGGCGTTGGCTTGCCCTACAGGTTACTATGCACGAGCGAGGCGGGGCTTATCACACGAGTAACTGGTTCAACCACCTTTCCCTCCTAATTGTAGCCCCTGACGGGCATGCCACTATCTGATGCATGAGAGACAGAAATGTGATCTTGTGTTTCTATCTCGTATATCCAATTTAGCCGAAGATCGTAAATTTCTGATGGAAGACTGGCTCAGTCGTCACATCTACGCTGGGTGTGGAAACATTCTTCTTGCTACAATCTCGTGTTTCCACTGGCTTAACAGTTCCCAATATTTCAGTGGTTCGGGTTGTCGTCAGTGCTTGCAGCATCTTTTGCAGTACGGACAGACCTTCATCTACTTCCACCTCATCACTGCTTAGGTATCTCCAAACATGCTGGAGAAGGGCAGGGGTCGTCGTTGAATCTCCTTCAAGGCCAACCTCAGTGCATAATCTTAGCAGAGATAAACTATCTCTGTTTGCAGACTGTAGGTAGGCATGCACCTCACTGTGAAGATCATCTAGGGATTCAACATTTCAGCAGTGACAAATGGTTTCTGGGGAATAAAATATGCTTTATTATCAGGGGTCTGAACATATCAGTTGCTCCATGGGTTCTGGTCGCATGTCGTCTAGCTTGTAACAGTAATTTAGTGTACAACTTGTGGGCATGATGGTTTTAGTACGAACAACTGCCTGTGTGGTGAATTGCGTTGCTTGTTTGTGTTTGCACTGCTGATCGTTGATATCTTATTGAGGAGCTGAGGAAAAGTACAGGAGTAATTTCGGACGAACCACTAATGGAGAATTGGGCTTTAGTGGAATCGGGGATTGGGGGAAGAAAGTTAGTTCATAGGTTTTGAAAGCGAGCTTTTTTTCTTGAAGAAAAAAAGACAAAACCGATGAAGTGGAAATCCAGAGGTTTATGGCCTGTAAATTTTCCGCCTCGTATCAGCGCTATATCGGACAATTTTGCCCAAATGAATGGGCTTGAACATGGTCAACGCAAGTATCGACACCCAGTTTCGGCTTTCCAGCACAATAATTACAACAAGAAATGTCAAAACTGCAAATGGGATGTATAATCTTTGAGATTTAGATAAGGTACCATTTTTTTCTCCAACAGTTATTGGCTCGGGAAATGGTTTGTCTTTGTTTCACTTAGTCGAGGACCTTGGTATTCTTTATCAATTGTGTACTGTATGTTAATTCATGTGCTAAACAAGCTGACATGAATGAGAGAGCTGTTTCTGGTCTGATTTGTCAGCAGATGTGAATAACGTACGACTAGTTGGCCCGGACCCCAATGTGGGGCGAGTCGAGGTGTACCACAACGGCGTCTGGGGGACCGTTTGCGATGACGACTGGGACATTGACGATGCCAGTGTGGTGTGTAGACAGCTGGGCTTCACTAACGGGGCTGCAAGAGCTGCAAGCGATGCTCAGTTTGGTGAAGGTACACTGATGACGGATTGAATTTAAATTTTCATCGCAGTATATACAGGAACGATATTTAGCTCATCGGGGAACCATGCCGAAGCAAATAATGCACGCCAATGCCTTTAAAAATGCAAGGGCTAGCTGCTTATGCAACGAAAACTATCATTCTGCCTTGAGAAACTTGGACTGTCATTGGTGTTTGCTATGTCCAGCACCTAGAGAGAGGTGATGAATTTAGCACTCTGTCAATGTTACTTATTGTACTCCTGGAGCTATTGCCCACTTATATATCAGATGGGACTATAACTGTTTGGTGGGCATTTCTGGAGAGGCCAGTGCACCTTTGGACATATAAAAATTGCCTAGCCTTAAGTTCCCTGGTGATACACTTGAACACTAGGAGCAGATAATGTGACACAAGAGATTTTATTAAGGCTGTAAATTGTTAAGCGTCAGATTTTTCTCAAATTTTAATGTGAGCAAGGGCTTGTGTTTGGGATAAATATGCAAGACGGTTACCAAGGAAGTTCTTTAAAAGATCTAGTAATGATTTGTGCCTGAGACGAAAGTGAAGGTATCGATGAAAACCATTACAAACATATTTGTTTTGAAGGCACCGGCCCGATCTTCCTGGATGATGTTGCTTGTGCTGGCACAGAGAGCAGACTTGCACATTGCCCAAATCCAGGATGGGAAGTTGAGAACTGTGGCCATAGTGAAGATGCTGGTGTAGTCTGTCTGCCAGATGAAGGTAGGTGAAGGTTTGGAGGCAAGTTGTTTCAAGAAACATGACCAATATTGGCTTTGTAGACAGGTGGTGTATTGCATGAGAGACCCTGTTCTATGCATGCGAACTTGACAACCTTATTTCTAACATATAACTAAATTATATGTCATAATTAAAAATTACAGAGATCGGACATACATAAAAAGTTAGGATAAAAAGGTTACCCCCAAGAATTAAAACTTAAGATGAAATGCCTACAGTGTTTGCTGTTTTTATATGCTAGTAAGGCATGATGAAAAACACGTGCTGGAATATTAAAAGGAGAACACACACATTTGCCACTTTCATTTCCCCAATGGTCATATTGTATCATTTGACATTACATCGTCAATGAAAAAAGTGTTGTATGTTTAATTTGTGCCTACAAAATCGAAAGGAGTTACCATAAAAACGTCTGAAGGCTCAGCTCATGAAAAACTATACTGCAGCGTACGCAACAGAAGTCGTTTTCCTTTAGGCACAACAAGCAAAGCACTATCACCATGTTACAATAGCACATGTTGTATTGCTACCTAAGTTCAATGCACGGATTGACCTTCAACAGTAGAACCACTTTCCAAGTAATGAGCCTCACTTAAGGAATGACTAGTTGAACCACAAGGCCCTTGGGGAGGAAAGCAGGGCTGGACCGGATGGGTCATGAGGCAGCCCACTGGCCTTATAAGGAAAAGTCAGTGTTCATTAATTTGACTAACCCTACCCTCAAATCCAAATGAACCAAACATATTCATGCACGCTGTATTAATATTCAAAGACTAGTAGCTAATACCTAATACGGCAAGGAAACTTGTATGATGGATGAAAAATGGAATGTCCAGCAAATGTATAAAATCCCTATGAGTTCTGGCAATTGGGCAGAGAGCCGCACATCGAGCCAGCCGAATAAACCACATCAACTACAGTACAACTTTGTCTCAAGTCATCCTCTTGTGTCGATTCATATAACCTGTCGGGTTATAGCACGCACAAAAACGCTTTGATTTTGTATCGGTGATATGCCGCTTGCTGATGCATTTACATGCCTAAAACAAGTCGGGAGTGTTCAAGAAGCAGCGAAAAATTGTAGCCACAGGGAAACACGTGGCATGGCAGTGGCCTCCTCTATTGTATCATGTCCTGCTGCTGGATACACTACACTTGTTCATTAATCTCACATTGTTATTAAATTAAGGAGAGAATATTTTTTTTAAATGAAACTTTTTGTGGGTTTCTCAGAGCCTGGTGTGACCGTGCGTCTTGCTGGCAGTAACCATTACAACGAAGGGCGTGTGGAAGTTTACTACCAAGGTGAATGGGGCACTGTCTGTGATGATGAATGGGATATCAGCGATGCTAACGTCGTCTGCAGGCAGCTCGGATTTGCAGGTGCCACGCAAGCTGTCAGTGAAGCCAGGTTCGGGGAAGGTACAGGGCGGATTCTGCTGGACGATGTGGCCTGTACAGGACGTGAATCTAGACTGGAAGTCTGTATAAACAGAGGTTGGGGAGAGGACAACTGTGACCATAGTGAGGATGCAGGAGTGGTTTGTCATTCTGGTACGTACATGTGAAAAGGGGCCTCTCCGTGTTGAATGCATTGTATTTTCCGATCTATCCTTCTTGGAGGCAATCCTCCAAGTGCTTTTTGCTCATGTTCTGACCAACCGACCTTTTTACATTCTGCTTATTTTGAGCACACAAAGATCTGTCCGTTACAAAGTCCGGATAGTATGACCCCCTGACTTCGTATATAAGTACACAGAAATTTACTACACTCTATGAAATGGACAGTTTGCCCTGGTAAAAAAAATAAGCAGTAATATCATTTATTATCAAACAATCTGGGCCCAACGTACTCAACATGCAATATTAAGGGAATAAATATGTACTTCACGTGTCTTAAACGTGCGTTTAAGATCGACTTAGGAGAATAGATGCAACTAATACCCGATCTGAAGGCGATCCCACTTCAAATATCTTGATAATTTCTTCATATATTTCTTCAATATTTCTTCACATTTGAATTAAAAACTTTCATTTAGGACAGCTCCGCTGTATTCTGCTATTAGGAATGAAAAGTTATTGATGTCATAATATGATGTAGCCTTCTGGTTTTGTTTTATTTATTGATTGTTGCCCTGCATTATTTATTGATTGTTTAGGGATTTTATTTACCGTAAACAAGATTTCAACAAGTTCTGTTTTAAAGTTCTGACATTTAAATTTTGAGGTGCATGAGTTTTGTTCTTACGCTAACGACGGTTACTAACTATGGCTTGCTACAAGTTGTTTCACTTTCAAGCTGTAATTAACAATGGAGGACAATAAGGTGTATATGTAACGGAAAACACCGCTAACCGAAAATAACCATGATTTTGTCATTGTCTAATTTCAGAAATTAATTCAAGGGCCTTATTTTCCAGACTGGATAATTATAAAAGTCGCCATTTGTCTAAAAACCATCGTTAAGGGGAGCCAGTGAGTATTGGCCAACAATGTTTTTTTTTCTTCTTGTTGAAATCATTGTTTTGCTTGACGAATTCCTCAGATTGGATCTTCTTAGGTTTATATAATTGTTTTCGAATTGGTTTTCCATTTGGGTTATAGTCTGTGTTTTAATGATGGCTATTTTAGTTTCGAAATAAAGTAGCTGAGGCAATTTGAAATTTAGAATGAGTTTTGAAGGCATGGTTTGTGTGTTTGACAGAAGCTCTCTAACCTTTCAAGGGGCACATCTATCATCACACAGCCCATGGAAATACAAAACATCCTTTGATTTCCTCAAATTCTTGGTTTATTAATTAAAAGTGACAAAATTGAAAAAATGAGTTTAACCCCTCGACAGTTCTTGCTGAATTAGGACATTTCAGGCTATACTTCAGAATTTATGTGTCACATTTTTGGTCTGTACCACCTTTAATAGACAATATCTTTTTAGTAATCAACTACAATTATGAAGGCTGCGTGTTACGGTGACCCAGACGTGGTGATAACGAATACTGATCCACAACTCCAAAGTGAATGCAAACACTTTGCTTAGAGGTACGATTTCAGCATTTAACATACCCACTGGACCTTGGCCGAGTGGAGTGTTTCGGCGTCGATCAGGGCAGTTTATAATTTCACTAGTCCAACTTTCTAACAATTAGCAGGCCTCAGCATTATTTTTTTAACCACTTGTCAACAAGTGGCATTGAAAACTCACTTGCCCGTTGTGTAATTTTTCTTATCCAGGCTATTCTGGCACTTTTTAATGGCATGCTATCACACGCACAAGCCTGATATTGGGATCTGTCTAACTGCGTATAAACGTATGTGCTGAAAAACGTGTGTCAACTAATGGGATTTGGTATCTCTCACAAGAGATTTTAACAAAGCCATGGGTAGGCTGCTTGACACCATGGGGATGAGGTCAATACATGACATGCCTGCTGCATAGAGGCTGTACGCACCATGCATGAAATATTTCACGACAAAATCATACTCAGAATTTATTTAGCGTGTGGATGAGAACAAGACCCAAAAGTAAACTTAACAACTGCTATTTGGTACAGGTAAACCAGATTTTGTCATTTTCACATAGACCATGGATTTTTGTCTTATTTCTGACACAGATCTTGTATAATTATTCAAGGTCCAGTAACACTCTTCAGTTACTAGAACTTTTGGCCTGTGTTTTTTTTTCACGAAATTCGAGCCCTGCAGCCACAACTTTCCCCCAAAGAGTGCTCAAGTAAAGAAGGTAGTCCACATTTCCAAAATGATTCCAGATCCAATTCAAGCGTTCATATACCACTCCACTCATATACCACTCATATGATGGGGAGAGAAATGCGCACCACATTTCCAGTACTTCCACTCCATTTTCATCCCGAGCTTGCGAGCTGTAAGCGATAAAAGGAAGCTAAGACAAATCGAGAAAATCAATAAGTGCCGGCATTGTTGTTCATCTGCATGGCCTCGAATTATGAGCAAGTAGTTTCTCAGCAATTTCAGTTTGTTAACTTTCAAAGGAATTTGAGCCACAATGATGTTTGTCAGTGTTACTGGAACGAAATCATATTTTGATTGAAGTGTTGAGTATTTAGGGCTTTGAAACTTCAAGCAAAATTTGAGTGTGTAACTACAAAGACGGCTGCAGCCATTGTGATACCTACATCTTCACTTCAAATAAGGTAACTAGCCAACTAGTTAGGGCCCCTAGTTCCATTACCCTCCCCTACTTAGGCAACACCTCCCACCACATCCAGCGGATTCTCCACAAGCACGGTATTAAAGTTTTTCACACAGCCCCACTCCAGTTGCATCACCTGCTTACTTCGCACAAGGACCGACAGGACCCCCAGCGCAGACCGGGGGTGTACAGAATTCCTTGCCAATGCGGCAAAGTGTACATCGGCGAGACGGGCAGGGACCTCCCTACCCGAATCAACGAACACAAAGCCCATGGTAGGAAGGGAGAGCTGGAAAAGTCATCAATAATTAAGCACTCTCACACTGAAGACCATCAAATCAACTGGAGCCAAGCTGAACTTATCACCAGCATCGAACGATGGTATCCCCGCCGCATTAGAGAAGCCATGGAAATCATCAAGCACGACACAGTTCCCCAAGACATCGGCTTCAACATCAGCGATATCTGGCGCCCCATCCTCACATCCCAGTCCAATGGGTCTCCTATACCCTAGGACTCCCTAGTTAGGTTTCCCCCTCAGTCAGCCTATGGGTCTTCTATACCCCTTGGCACCCAGCTATTCACTCTCCCACTGCCAACTCCAACTGACACGCTCCGGTAAACACACACACAGGGCATGCAGCCCCAGGATCCAGTGCAGCATCCATTGTTCCCGCCATCACTGTTCCCGCCTTAACGCCTCACCGAGCTAATCCCTACATCTGGATCCCTCTCTACACCATATAACCTCCACTCCCAGTTAGAATCCTGCAGTCTCCTGAAGACGGACAGAGTACACTGTTCGAAACGTCGAGTTATTCCCCGGTTCTTCTCAGAACCACACATACTCAAAGAAGAGATGAATACATGGTGTTACCGCAATCTTTACTATAGATCTAGTTTCTTTCACCATGAAAACCTTTAAGTCTTAAAGGTCTGTTTACATAAACTGCAGCACATGTTTAGCCAATCAGAATGCAATATCGTTCTGAAGGTGACCAAGGATACAGCACTGTCACTTCTTGCCAATTGGTTCTGTCATTTTAGCATGATACATTTAAAACTATAATATATCACTACACAGTTCATGTTGATAGTTAACTTATCAAAGTACCGTACATTTAATGAAGTGAGCCTGTAGCTTCGCTGGCGAGAAATCAACAGCCCATTACGTATGCAAACAACCCCTGAATTGATCGGACATGTGCCGTTGAAAGGTAAAGCTGAAACACAAAAGAGATAACCGAATGATGTTTAACCTATACACGGGTGCCTGGTACGTTCGAGGTGTCAAAAATTACGATTTAAAACTAGTGCAGCGGTTATTTGACTAGACACTCATAAACCATACGGAAAAGCGCTCAGCAACCTGGAGCCCTTATCACAAATTCTGTTATTTACCCAGGGTTACCCATTCACCTGAAAGCGGTTTCCCATGGGATCCTGCAAACATTGTAGTACAGATCGATGTTGTGCTTGCCAGGAACTTTCCTACTGGAAAAATCTGCGCAGACCTTCTTGGCCTTTTTGTGCCTCACTGGTGGACAGGGCTCCCTTTTTGCATGTTGCGGTATCGCCAGGAAGCTGTCCTATTAATGTAGAATGGGGTCATTTGTGCCCCGTTCTTTCTTGGTGTTGGTCTGTTCTTCCGGGGGGGGGAGTGATTAGGAAGAAGGATAATGTTTCCGGCAGGGTATGATGCCCTACAAAGTGTGAGTCTGGGTTTTGTTGAGGTAGTTTGAAATCAAGCATTGGGTAGACTGGACATGGGAATCATGGTTTGAGTATAGGGTGCCCTTACCTCAAGTTAAAGCATGCCGTCCTAGGATTTCCCTACTGGGAAGGCAGGTTGTCCCTCTCCAAATTCAGGAAAAGTCTCGACAGTTCCCGCTGTTCAGTATCTGGCAACTGGTAGTATTCGCAATGTACCCGCAGATCGTGGCACATGAAGTTGGCTAGAGTTTCGAGTTGATAACTTCATGAAGGAACGACAACATTTAGACTACATCACCATTTGTCGGGAGACTGGTGACTTGGTTGCGTTTTCCTTGGCACAGCGTTCTATGTGCGTGTGTGGACACGAGGTCTCACCAGTTCAATCCACACAACTGGAGAATTTCTTCTGCACGTTCCGCTTTGTGTTTTTGACCAGACTCTAGGGCACTTCCTTTCAAGACAAGTGCACCCTTCTTGACGGAATAATCAATCTTCAGTGCTAGTGATGGAACATCGTACTACAGTCTTTCCTGAAGCCAGCAATATCATGTGTTAGGATCGTCCCAGACGCGAAATACGCATTTTTTATTTTATTGTATTCAGCGAAACACCCCTGACAACGTAAATGGTTTCTCTCCCGACACGATCGACTTAACTAAACAATGACTTTCGTTCCAATTTCGCGCGCTCGGGTATTGTAGCCACTAGTATTTTCTCCAAACGCGATCGGGCGTGAATGCTGTGATCAAGAGACGCGTTTTTTCGCGCATTGTAACAACCTTTCAGCCATGGTTATTGTTGAAACGCTGTTGCGTTTTTTGTTCGTGTTGAAGTCCAGATGTACAGCCGTGATTCCCGTTGTCCGTACATACTAAAAGCTTTTCCGATTAGTAAAATTTGAGGTGGTGAGAGAAGAGTGTGACGCAGTACGATTTCGATCGCCCGACGAAAAACATCTTGAGTGTGTGAGCTGAGTGACAGCGTATGGTACCAACTAACCATCTTGAGACCCCTGATGCAGCAGGTGGAGATCGGCCGGTAAATATCGGTTCCGGTTTGATCGGGTCGAAATTGGCAAAATCAGAGCCAATCGATCCTAATTATATTGATCCCGATTTTCTTGCAACGCTCAGCCAGTGTCCATTAATTTGTGTCTTAATAAACACTTTAGATGTTGAAGATGAATGAAGTTGATTTGAGATATACCAAATTATTGTGTTCATGAAAGTTGACCATATTGGCCTTTAAGAAGGAAATGTTAAATATGTAGAAAGTCAGTGTTGTTTGAGAATGAAATGTAGATCGATGCCCTATCAAAGTCACTGCTTGTATTTTGTCGAAAAGTGACAAGAAATCAATGTTGAAGACGTCAGAAGTATTAATTTATCATATGTTAAAATTGTTGGTTGTATTTTTATTACGTTGGCCCTAGAGCTTGTATGTATTTTGCTTAAAATTGTTTGTTCCGATATAGATGGCTGTACCTCTTGTGTTTGAGGCTTTCCTCTCGCAATAGCTAGCGGCTTTCACACGGGAACAACTCTTCGTCCGAACAAGGCAACCAAGGACCTATTTGTCGAGACGTTGTCCAATGAAGGCTAACCTTAATGTACGACCTTTGCACGCCACACGCGAGGGAGTAACCTGCGCTTATTTAACATAATAATTAATCTTTTCGGATAGAACAAGCCCGTGTTTTTGGTAATCTTCTTTTTATGCTGTTCAAAATTAGTTTGGGAACATACAGGCGAAGTTTGACTTCAGGGGAGATCTGACTCTGAATCTAAGAGATTGTTAACTGACTCGAGATCTCTGGTGTTTGGTTTTTTCTCTTGTAAATTGTGTAAATACTATTTTGAGTGTAAATATAAGTGTTTCCATATACTTTTATTTCCCTGGTCCTTAATTTGGTGGTTTCTTATTTTAATATAGTTGCGAACCTGGGATCATCACTGGAATAGATAGTCTGGAAATAAAATCTTGTGTACAGTGATGACATCATGCATAGCCTTGACGATATCAGAACGGTGGTGCAGACGCACAAATGATTCATCTGATGCATTTGTTGCTAGGTGTCCTTTCAATTCACGTAACTTGTTACGAATGAAGCCATGCTGATCTACATTGTGCCCGAGTTTTTTTTTAAAGTATTCACACCTGACTACTTAAACAATCAACGTGTCATTCTTGACTACCATAGCCACATCATATATCTTCATAAGTTGTGCGTTAACTTCAGGTTCCATGGCTCCATGCAAATGGCGATCAATTCATGTAACCCCTGAGGTGGTGTACCCTTGCGGTTGTTATCACTATCGCGCGAACAGCATTTTTAAAGAGCGGGATGTGCGCGCTCCCTATCCCGTTCGTAAGTGACTTCGTCACAAAGGCAGACGCGCCACGACTTGCAGGCTCCCATTGGACGATCGCAGAAGTTGTGCGTTAACGTCGGGTTCCGTGGCTCCATTCAAATGGCGATCAATTCACGGAACCCCTTGATAACCATTATATCCGCTCCGAGCAGAATAAAAGAGGGCGTATTTTGAAATGAAATCGACAGTCCTTATTTAGGGTGCACCACTACAAATAAATTCCTATAGACAGCAGTGATAAATCCCCATACTTCACAAATATTTTAAAAATACTCACAACTCTCACAGGTGTTCAGGCTGCACAGAAAAACGATGTTCCACATGTCCTCTTTCATTTTTCTTTCAATTTTCGGGGGGTTGACCAATGAATTTTGGAGAAATTTTCACCAGAAGCAGACCACCCCTAAAATGCAGAAAATGTCCCTGTCCAGAAAAGTAGCCATTTTCAAAAACCCTCCCACGGTAAAATGGCTCAAATAGTGCCGCTTTCAAACCCGATTGCATCCAAATTGCTCAGAATTGGAAGCCCCGATTCCGGCCCACAGGTCCAGTCTCATATTTCTTCAATTCCTCAGTTCCATGGCTCTCAGGACCCTCTAATATAGAATATTTTGAGTCTATAACTTTTAGTAATGAGCGCGGCGGACATATTTCTGGCCTATTTACCAGGGTGCACCCTTTAGTACTCACGCACTGCATAGGTTCGCAAGTTTATGCGCGTTGACGCGGAGTACGCTGAGTACGCGCAACGATTTTTAATTATACGTGCACGGCGAACGCGTGTTAGAACCCGCTTGGACAATTTATTGCCACCTGTCTTTCTTTCGCCGGTGAGGGTGCACTTCGGCTCGAGGCGGAAAACTTTTCAATCACTCAGTATTAACACAGCAACAGCGACATGTGCAGTAAGTTGAATGACTTTGTTATGTCCTTAATTAATATGAACAGCAAAAAGCAGTATCTCTGAGATGGCCGAGTGGCTAAGCTCGCGGTTATCAGATCGTTCGACGGCGGGTTCGAATCCCAGAAGGGACTTTTTTTATTTTCCCGACGCTTGCTGTCAGTAGCTATAAGAGACTCCAATTCACCCCCGTCAAATACCAGCAGTACCTTAGCCTAACGGATAAGCTCTGCGGCTGGCACTGTCCGCGAAGTCCAGGTGAGCGCCTTAGTACAGGTTCGAGACGTTATGGCCCACTCGGCGGCCAGGGCTTAGGGGCTTGTCTCGTTTCCTCCCTTGCATGGTCGCTCGAACCCTTTTGGGGGTTAAATGGATGGGCAGGGAGGAAGTGCGGTGGGCCGGGAACCCCGAGATCCCAGAAGAGTCCTATATGGAAGCCGGTAACTGCGATTCGTAGCGAATTTCAGGAGTCCGTGCGCCTGAATGCTTGGTCAACACCGCATAACTTTTGGATTTTTTCCTCATCACATTTTTTTTTCATGTCCCTGGGCTCAGAACCCAGAAGGCAATTTTCTAGGTTTGAATACAGTGAGCTACAGGAATGATGCTGATTAATTTTCATTCATTTCCGAAATTTTCGACAGTGAAACCGATCCCAACCGTCTTTGGTCCATTTCTTCTCATTGATCTCAGTATAAAAGCTGTCAGGCGTATAATGTTTCTTATCGGAGATTCAACAGTAAGAGATCCAGGGGTTGCACAGTCGGGCGGCACTCGCCTTCCTATTTTATTGATGGAAATACATTTTCGTTTCTTATAACGATAAATTTCGCTGGCTTTCAACTGCACAGTAATTTGATATTTTCACAGAAAAATTCTCACAAAAGATACGTCCCATATCTTCTTGGGTTACCCCAAAAGTTGCCACAAATGCGTTGCATCTGCCGCTCCTTTTCTTGAATGTGAATGTTTGATCCATCAGTTACTTTAGTCAGACAGGTCTGGCCGAAAATACAAGCAGGAAAATAATGAAATGAAAACGAAAGAAAGGAACAATCCCTAGTTGCTGGAATTTCAACAACAGAAAACAACATCGAGATTGCAATGGATGTCAAATCAATATTAGCTTTGGGTTTTACCCCACTGTCGCCTGAAAAGGCGCATAGGCCATCCTGTCCCCCCCCCACGGTAACCGTCGTTAGACTTAATTTTGATCAGGCTGACGGAAACTTAATGTTGCCATTTTTCCGTGCCTCGTTGGCCATAAGTTTAATATCGGAATTCGGGGTTACAAAAATGGCATAGTCAAGTAGCTGCCTTTTCCAATACTTTTCAATACTTCCCAAATGTACCTGTTATTTCAAACAGGTTTGTATGGGTAGTTCAGTAACACCTCCTGGGGGGGATGAGGGCATAAGACCAGACCCCTGCCCCCAAAAGGTGAATTCGGCAAACACGACTGACATACAAGAAAATGTCAAAGTGATCACAAATTTACAAAACATGCAGTTTTACTATTTAGTTCCTGAATGTCGCACACACAACGCTGGACACCTATGTAATATGTAACAAAAAGTTGAGGGCGCTATTTCAAATTAATGTGGGAGAAGCACAGTCGGACGCATTTCACCAAATGGCTGGAATTCTGCGCGCAAGCTCATTAGTAATTTGTGATCCCTCGGTTTTTTTGCGATAAGACATGCCATAATCAGGATGGATTATAGCAATATTTCTATAAATCCCGAATTTTGGACTGGTAGTTTCCAGGTCCGGACACTTCTTGTACAAAAAGCCCCAAAATTGCGGGCCCATTTTGGACAGAGGCAGGCGGCTACCTTCAGAGTTGAGCGCATAGTCTTACTACTATTTTAGGAGTATCTTTGGGGAAAGGCGAATAAAAAACTTTTTTCGCGGCTTAACCCCCATCTCATTGAAACGAAAAGTGATCTTCTGGCCACAATCTTGAATTTCCAGTGAAAAAAATGGAAATCCAATTCATTCATATATTAATCAGCTTAAAAAGTTGAGCTCACACCCTGACTTGACTTGATATCCGGTAATTCACTGCTGCATACACCTTAACCATTATTCTTTCCAAATTTATCCATTCCAGGTGCGGAATTCAGTTTTTCTTAAAAATCTGACGATTGGAAGGAGCACAAAAACCTCAACCGGTTTTTGAAACACTCCAATTTGAAAGTAGACGCAACGAAATTCGCAACGTTCGTCATTTACCCTCCTGAAAATACGCATAAGCGGGACGCATTTTGGACGCAACGTCCTATCCAGTCTATATACTGTAGATCAATGCATGTAACCCTACGTGCAGTGCACGTGTACAGTAGGCATGGTTAAAACTGAAGTGACGTCACACTTACGCAGCAGATTAGGATAAGGCGGACTTTTTCGAGACAATCCTGGACAAATCTCGTTGGAACATGCCTCCCCCTCGCCCCTGTCAATTTTGCTTCTACGTTGGGCCGAATCTTAGTCCAATAAATGAACGCAACATTGAATGGGGGAGAGGGGGGTCTTCGCAACGCGCTTCCCACAAGGCGTTCCAACTATTTTGTCCAGGATTGTCTGAGTTTCTGAGTGGACAGTGGGTGTCATGAGTGTGGGTCTGTGTTACCTGGGAGGGCTGGGATTTGCCGCGTTGCTGTTTCGGGCACTGCCGTGTCATGCAGTAAGCATTACATGGTTATGGAAAGGAATAAATAATGACTATTATAGGCAAGGTGTGGTAATGCGTCCCGTCAGGAGCATAACCCCCCCCCCCCAAAGTATATGGAAATACATAGTTATTTAATATTTAGTGATACAGGAGCTGTGGGTTACGATCACCCGTCGGTACAGGATTATTTTCAGTGGAAGGGTCCATAGTCAAGTTGCACGAATGGGATTGCTGTTCGCAAGTATGAACAACAAGAGGCAAGTTGGCTATTGAAAATGGGATGAGGTAGGCGCATCGTGAACAGTGCAGCATAGAATTTCAGCACACATCTCTCTCAAATGAAGTCTTTTATTCGGTCTGAAGGGCTATACGGCTACATGATGAGTACGCAATTCTGTCTGACCTCTTGTCACTTTTTGATTGGGTTTCAGATGAAACATTGCAACGGTGAACCCTGAAAAATTAAATGGAAAAAGGATGTGAGTACCTCTCCTTTTTTAAGTTGAGGTGGTGTACCGTTGCGGTTGTTATCACTTGCGCGCGTGCAGCATTTTGAAAGAGCGGGATGTGCGCGCTCCCTATCCCGTTCGTAAAAGTGACTTCGTCACAAAGGCGGACGCGCCACGACTTGCAGGCTCCCATTGGACGATCGCAGAAGTTGTGCTTTAACTTCGGGTTCCATGGCTCCATTCAAATGGCGATCAATTCATGGAACCCCTTGATCTCCATTATATCCGCTCCGAGCAGAATAAAAGAGGGCGTATTTTGAAATGAAATCGACAGTCCTTTAGGGTGCACCACTACAAATAAATTCCCATAGACAGCAGTGATAAATCCCCATACTTCACAAATATTTTAAAAATACTCACAACTCTCACAGGAGTAGTAGAGAAGTGACAGTTCTGGACCACACGCCCTTTTTTGCGCGGTTTTTGCTCAAAACCCTTGGGTAGTATATCGACCCAAAAAACCGTCGAAACATTTTTGGTGGGGAAAAATGGGAAAAAATGGGAAAATCCTGGAATGACGTGAACCCCGGTTTTTGATCAAAACCCCTGGGTAGTACATCGACCCAAAAATCTCGGGGAATTTCCACTCGAACCTTTTGACCCCGGCGCCGCTCGCTTCACTCGCTGGCTATTAAAAGAACCCATGAAAAGCGCCGGGGATTTCCACTTCACTGACCTTGAACTTTTGACTCCAGTTGTAAACAACTCGTGACTGGCACCGACCTGCACAAACAAAAAGGGATTTCCCCTTGCTTTTCCGGTCTGAACTAGTGACCTTGGCTCTGTTCAAAGCAAAACAAACCGCCTTAAATAAATGACCTATATATAAAAAACATGTCAAGTCAAGTCGATAGAAAAAATGATAAAAATTTTAGAAACCTATATATAAATAGAGACACGAGCAACCTTCTACACAGACCAATACTAAAATATTTTACTCGATTTAAGAAGGTGTTTTTAGAAGATTTTGTCAAGCGGTATAACGTTCCGCTACCGGCACCTAAAAATAAACACCATACACGATTTGAACTAATAAACGCTATCAAAGAGGATCAAAAACAATTTAGATATCTCCCGCGTCAGTCATATCGGCAGCTGTTGAAAACGGTACAAAAATATAATATTCCTTATGCAAACAAAGACAGATACGCCAAACAGGACTTTATCAATGCGATTAAAGCTTATACACAACCTAAAGAGCTCGAGGAAGTAGACATTAAACGTATAAGGCGTTTTAAAAATAATTTTCGTAATTGGGAGTTGATTCCTCGCTTCTATGAAGACGATTTAATACATTTTTTTGATTTTTACAAGCATTTGATAGAGAAAACAGCGTTAGCCGAACTCAAAGAAATCGGGAGTTACAAATTACAAACACATCTTAAAGTGCGGTTTAGATTGGAAAAACTTGAAGGAACGATTGACTACGGCACCTTTCCCTTTCAGAGTGATCAAGACGTAGTAACAAATAAACCAAGCGTTAAAAATGCACTCGCTAAGCAACGCGAAGAACAAATTGAACAGGTGGAGGCTCATACACAAAAAGGCTCTGGTTGGATCTTTGACAAAGTTGTCGCTTTTTATGTCAACGTGGTTAAATATAACCCAGTGGGTTCTTCTTACATTCCGTTGCCTAAGGAACTGTTAGACAAAAAAGCAATCATAAACGTCCAAAACAAAGACCAAGAATGCATCCGATGGGCATTGAGAGCAGCTTTAAAGCTGTATTCAGACGACGTCAAAAGCCATCTAGAAATAAATCCAAAATATAAAATACACGAGGATCGCCCTTCGACTTACCGGTCAGAAGCAGACAGTCTAAATTTTACAAACATAAGCTTTCCAACACCGATTTCACAAATTCCACGTATCGAATCGCAAAATAACTTGGCGATCATTGTGTTTGGTTACTCCAAAAAAGACGGTATTTATATTCTCCACAAAAGCAAGCGTTTAGAAGAACCGATCAATTTACTTTACTTTACCCGAGAAGAAGACAATCACTACTGTTGGATTAAAAACTTTTCTCGGTTGACGGGTGACATCAATAAACACGACGGCCAAAAACACTGGTGTTTCAAGTGCATGACACATTTCCTAACGGAAGAAAAGTTAGCCAGCCACAAAGAAGATTGTCAAGGCTTAAACGTTCCTACGTGTAAAGTCGAAATGCCAGTCAAAGGCGAGAATATACTCAAGTTCAAAAATTACAAAAATAAGCAAGACGCGCCTTTTGTCATTTACGCAGATTTTGAGTCTGTTTAGAAAAATTACCGCCGACTGATACAAACACTCTCAAAACACAGATTCACAAGCCTTGTGGGTACTCATACGCTGTCGTCAGATGCAATGAAGTTTGCACTAGCCGAAAAACATATAGAGGTCAAGACGCGGCTGTTAATTTTGTAGAATCACTTTCTCAGGAAGAAGAAAAAATAAACGAAACGTTTAAAAACAAAGAGCCGTTGATTTGGAACGATCAATTACAAAAAATTTACGAAATTTGTAATAGATGTTGGATCTGTGAAAAGTTGATAGATCGAGCAAAAGTGGATGAACGAAGTGAGAACGAACGCAGTGATTATGAATCTCACTGTCAATGTGATATTCCAAAAACACCAGAGACAAAAGAAGAAAAAATCAAGTTTTGTCGTATAGTTAAAGTTGAAGGCAAAGATAAAGAGTTCAAAGAGTGGAAATGTTTAGATTGCAAAAAGCCCATTAATAATTTTAGAAAGGTTAGGGATCATTGTCACGTGACAGGGAAGTACCGAGGCCCAGCGCACGCCAGTTGTAATCTCAAGTTAAGAATAGTGCCCGATCAAACACCTATTCCGGTGATCTTACACAACTTGGAGAAATACGACGCACATTCAATCATGCAAGGCGCTCACGAATTTTACGGAAAATCAATCAAGTTGATCGCTAAAAATACTGAAAATTACATTTCGTTTTCTTTTGGCCGACTCAGATTTTTAGACTCCTTTCATTTCATGGCGGCTTCTCTAGATCGGCTGGTTAAAAATTGTTCCCCCGATGATTTTAATTTATTACGTGAAAGGTTTCCAGCGAGTACGAGTTTACTCTTGGAAAAGGGAATTTACCCCTATGAGTATATAGACTCCTTTGATCGGTTCCAAGAGAGATGGCTCCCACCTATTGACGCTTTCTATAGCTCTCTGAAGCAGGGAGGGATAACCGAGCAAGAATACATTCGTGCGAAGAAAGTATGGGAAGCCTTTGGCTGTCAAAACTTGGGGGACTACCACGACCTATACGTGGAAACGGACGTGCTATTGTTAACGGGTGTATTTGAGAACTTCCGGAAGGTATGCAAGAAGAACTACGGCCTTGACCCGGCCAACTATTATACGGCGCCGGGCCTATCGTGGGACGCCCTCTTAAAGCATTCGGGTATCCAACTGGAACTACTGACAGACATCGACATGCATTTGTTCTTTGAAAGGGCAAAAAGAGGTGGTATCTCGAGTGTGGGTGCAAAGCGATATGCGACAGCTAATAGTCCAGAACTACCCGATTACGACCCCAATAAGCCAGAGTCACAGATCATGTACCTAGACGCAAATAATTTATATGGTTGGGCGATGAGCAAATATCTACTCGTAGGGGAATTTACCTGGGAAACAGACTTAGAAAAATTTAATTATTATTACATCCAAGAGTTGCGACTAAAAGACGACTACGGTTAAATGTTTGAGATCTCTTCAGATTACCCGGAACGTCACCATGACAAACACAATGACTTTCCACTTTCACCCGAAAATATGTCGGTACCAAACGAATGGCTTTCGAGCTATCAACAGGATTTAATTGGTAATGGCGAGCAAGTGACCTCGGTAGACAAACTAGTGGCTACTTTGGACACCAAACGAAAATACGTGGTTCATTATCGTATATTGCAAAAATATCTCAAACTAGGGTTGTGGATCAAAGAAGTTCACCGGGTACTGCGTTTCCGCCAAAAGGGGTGGATGAAAAGCTACATCGATAAAAACACGAAATTACGCAAGAAAGCAAAAAATGATTTTGAGAAAGACTTTTTCAAATTGATGAATAACTCGGTTTTTGGCAAGACGATGGAAAATGTTAGATATCGAATTGACGGCCACCTCCTAAGGGACGAACAAGACGCAGACAAATACAAAAAATTAACGTATAAACCAAATTACAAATCGACGGTACCATTTGGGGATTGTTCTCTTTCGTTTGTGGAAATGTACCGAACCAAAACAAAATTAAATAAGCCAATCTATTGCGGTGTAAGTATTCTCGATATCTCAAAAACGTTAATGTACGATTTCTACTACAACGAACTAAAATCAACTTTTGGTGAAAAAGTAAACCTACTTTATACGGACACTGATTCTCTATTAGTTCAAATCGAGCAAAGCTCCGACGATTTAACTGGTTACCTTAACGAAAAGCGCCATTTATTTGACTTTAGTAATTACCCGCCAGATCATCCGCTTTACAGCGTCAAAAATAAGAAAGTCATAGGCAAAATGAAAGACGAGTTTGGCGGTAAAACAATTTTAGAAGCCGTTTGTATCAGATCAAAAATGTATTCAATCTTAACTACCGACATATTGCCGAACGGAATCGATACGTTAGCTTACGGGCATAAGCGAATCAACAGGTAGTTATCACCGAGCGAGACGTTACTCCGGTAATTCTGTATCCTCGGGTACTACCTGAAGTTCCTCTTTGACGAAACTCCTATTCGGGCCGTTTAATAGGTAATACAAAGTTGGGCCCGTTTTGACGCGTTTTCCTTTCACCCGTTTAAATTGACTAGTTCGCTTTTCAATTTGATAGACGTCCACAGACCAGATCGGATCCGTTGCCCTTCTGACGGTGCCTCCCTCTTGCTCGCCCGGGTAATAGAGGTATCTAACGACCGCGTCTGGAGGAAGTTCTCTTTGGGTAGTTCTTACAGGTGTACTTGGTTCTTGTTTCACTCGGTCTGATTTGACGGCTTCTGCAGGAACGGCATCGATTAACCGCGCTTTTTCCTCGTTTAACGATTTCACGACCTGGGGCAAACGCACCACCCATTCCACGTTACGCACACCCACGTTTAACATTTCTTGAGCGTATTGGTGGCCGAATAACCTTTCGGCTAAAGTGCGGTTAAACCTTTCCACAATTCCTTGAGATCTGTGTACCCCAGGTTCACCCACTTGAATTTGTACTTTATTTTTTGTCATTAACCGTTTGAACTCGCCTTTGAATTCAGATCCCGAGTCTACCATTACGAATTTGGGCCAGGTTAGAGGTGATCGCCCGTTACTCCCTTTGGTCGTAGCTCGCTTCGCTCGCGAATAAATTTTCTTTATTGCCTCGCTCACTTGTTCGGCAGTTTTTACTGTTCAACGGTTCTGCCTCTTTATACCGGGAACCCACGTCTACCACGGTTAAAGCGTACTTAAATGTTTTTCTTTTAACTCGGTCCCAGGGTAAATACAAAACATCCATTTGATGCGCGTAATTAGGTTCGACCGATTCTGATTGCAACGTTGTGGGTCTTGGTACGTAATGTGGTGCGGGTAAATATATTTGCCAAACGGCCTGCTTTTTTAGCCAGTTTCTAATAACTGATTTGTCAGCACCTGTCTTTTTGTGTAGACGATCTACCGCGCTTTCTCCTCACCAGTAACCCTGTGGACTGTAAAATAGTTTTTTAAAAGTTTGGTCCATTTTAAAAATACTAGTTTTTAAAGTTAAGCGTACCGATAAGCTAGTAACCCGACCAAGGCCGTCCCGGATATAATCCAAACAAACTTGCGAGTTTGTTGATCTTCGGAAGGCTCGTAAAAATCGGACAAAGTAGGCTCTGGCGGTAACGGGATAATACTCTTACCGGTTAATTCCGAATAAGCCCGCAACGCTTCGTCCACGTTTACAAATGTCTGCTGACTCGCGCGTTCTTGTTGCATTCGTTTGTTTAAAAAGTCTAGCATACGTACGCGTTTTTGTTCCCATTCTTGTTTTGCTTGCGCCAGTTGCTCTAACGCGAGGTCGTGTCGCTTTCGTTCTTCATCAACATTATTTTTTGATAAACTGCTAAATAAAAAATTTGAGCCCGTGAATGCCAAGGCGTTTACTATCGCTCCTCCAACCATCATTAAAGCACTAGCCATTTTTAAAATAAGGTTACTATTATATAAAAGTAAGATGTACACCAAAAAACTTAACCCGAGTTGCAGACTTAAAGTTCCTCGCGCGATCAAAGGCGAAAGGAGGGAGGTAACCATTACGCAAAACCCGAGTAAGGTAGACGCGGGCCACACGTTAAACGTAAAATTCCCCGCTTTAGGCACTGATGACGTCATTGTACCCGGCACGGCAAAGTTGAGTCTCCAGGGAAATAAAATCGTAAGCTACCGGGATGCGGACGTATTTCACAATTTCAAGGACAATTGGTTACCCCCGTCGCAGACCAAAAATATGGCGTATTTTGGACTAGAGAAAGAAAATGTAGCCAAGATACGTCTAGGGGCTGACGATGCTAATGCCGCCGCAAACGACGGTAAGGACAAGGCAATCGCCGACGCTTTTAAAAACAGGTACGCGATTCCACTAGACACGCCTATGTTGACGGATCATACTCCATTTTATCCTTCGTGGTTTAAAGAGCCTCTGACGTATCAACTAACTTTTAACGGGCACGACAAAGTGGTCAACTCGTCAGATACCGCCGCAGAATACTCCATTTCGGACCTGACCTTGGAATACGAAGTAGTAACCAATCGAGATCTGGCGCAAACATTGAGAAACAAGAAGACGATGTATTATTTATTCGACCGTATTCACTCGTGGAAGAAGCAAGCGGTAAACAAGTCAGACACGCTGTGGAACATAAGCATCGACCAGAGTATTAGAAGCCTAAAAGGAATTTTGATCCTGTTTAAAGACCCGACTATCAAGAACCCGCAAAAATTTTATAATCCGCATATAACTAAGACGATTGTGACGGTTGAAGGTAGACCTAATCAATTGTACTCGCAAGGTTTGTTTGAATATCAACACTGGAACGAAGTTACTAAATATTTCGGAGACTCAGATAACAAGTCAGCGAGAGCGGTAGCGAAAGACCTAAATTTAATCGGAGTAGACCTAGCCGACTACCTAAAAGACAAGTACGGGCTTTGGCTCGACTTCCGAAGTTCCGACGACAACAGCGCCCACGGATCGGGCAGACCTCTCGGCGGAGGAGGAGACATATCGATACAGATGGAACGAACGGCCGAAACCGCAGGACCGCTGACTATGTACGTGTTTTTGGTCATGGATTCTCAACTAACGGTGGAGGACGGAAATTTTAAAAGTCTTGTTTATTAAAGAAACGAAGCGAGTAGAATCACTTAAATTAAATGAGCGAGCGAGTGGAACGAGCGAGTTACGACCGGAGGGAGAACGAGCGAGCGAGCTACGAACGAAGTGAGAACCAGATGTTTAGAAATCCCCATTGCACCTTAATCGTGGGTAAAACTGGGTCGGGTAAAACTCAGTGGATTCTAAATCTTTTAGAGACAGAATATCGTTTTGCGTTTGAAGCTATCGTGATCATCTGTCCAACCCTTTTTAAGAATAAAACGTATCTGGACAGGTTGTGGATATACAGCGATGAAAATGTCTACCTATGTGACCTAGATCGGGAGAGACTAGAACTAAACGAGGCGATAGAACTTTACCAGAGAGTATTCGACGGAATAAATACATTATTTATTGTCGACGATTGTGCCGCGGATCAATTTATTAAGTATCGTAAGAAGTCAAAAAGCGGATCCGTTTGCGCTTTGTCTAAAATGGCGTTCTCGGGTCGACATTACCTCCATTCGTGTTGGCTTTTAACTCAAAAGTATAATTCGGTGCTAAAGGACTTCAGAGAGAATACCGCCTGGACGGCGATATTCCATTGTAAAGATAGATTGTCATTTGACCAATGTCTCGACGAAAACGACGTTGTGCCGGACGAAAAGAGAGGGGAAATTAAAAGACGCCTACGTGACGTTAAATTTAGCAAATTAGTGTTGAATACAGAAACCACCCGCGAATTATTTCATTCAATAAAAATGAGGAAAAAATTTTAATTACGTTTATTAAATAATACGATCGAAAGTAAGAAAACATGCGTTAAGTGCCGTTGTCTCCTGGACCTAACGAACTTCTCTGTACAAAGAAGTGGTAAAATTAATTTGAATTGTGACAATTGTATTGCCAAAGTGCGCGCTAATCAAGAACAAAACAAGTGTCCCCACGGAAGACAAAAACACCAATGTGTTAACTGCAGCGGTTCAGGAATTTGCTTGCACGGCAGATTAAGACATCAGTGCGTTAAATGTGAAGGGTCATTGATTTGCAAGCATGGCAGACGAAGATCTATATGCATTGATTGCGACGGAACATCGATTTGCAACCATGGAAAACAAAAACGTAATTGTAAGGTTTGTTTTGATCCAATTAAAGTAACTATACGAAATTGGATTAGTAGCGCTCGACAAAAGGACAAAATGTATAATCGATTTGATCCAGACCGGTTTATTGACACGGACTTTTGCCGCGGGTTAATTGAGGATTATCCCCATTGTTTCTACCCGGATTGCGAGGTCAAAATGCAATTCTTAGACAATAGAGACGATTTATGTACGATCGAAAGACTGGATAATAGAATCGGACATATCAAATCAAATTGCGTGCTTTGTTGTTTAAAGTGTAACCTTTCTAGAAAGAGCGATAAACTAGAGATAGAGTACTCTCACCATTACTACAAAACTAGTTAACTTTTGTTATAATCGAGCTAAGTTAACCCAGTTGTAACTAAATAATAGCTTTGTTACAATACGTTTTAGCTAGTTATTTATTTGTTTTACTTTGTTACAACCGGGTTACGTCAGCCCGGTTGTAACTAAATTTTATTTTGTTATTAACAAAATGATAGTCCTGTTACAATACGTTCAACTAGTTATTCAATTTGTTATCGCAGTCAACTTAACTTATTATACGGTTGAGTACAAACGACTAAAGTATACTTACAACAAATTTAAAAATTATATAATAAAATGGATGACATTAAATCTATACTCACCGATTCAAAAAGCGAATCAAACGAATCGACCTCAAACGTAAAGGATAGACTTTGCGCGATAGCTGCCTCGGGTGAATCTAAAAAATACTTAGGCAAAGAATACACAATTAAAGAAATTGAGTCTCTGCCACCAAAAGATCAAGAAAAGTTGTTTGACCTATACGGAGTTAAATTTGGGAAAGAAATCGTCAGAACCCTTGGTCACGCTATTTTGAGCCTCTACTCTCGCCTACTCGGCATAGCCACTCCGATCGATCTACTCGGGTTTAACGTCAACTTAAAATCAGAGGAAGCGCTTACTAAGGATTTAAACGACGATCCGATTATAAGTCAAACTATGGGTCACCTACTTACCGAAGTTTGTTACAAGTACGGAGTGTACTTGTCTCCACTTACAGCAGCATTAATTACAACAAAACATTTAGAATTCAACAAACGTTCTATTATTATAAAAGAAGATGACAACAGATCAAACGAATCAGCAACAGGAAACGGAAGTGAGCCAGCAACAAAGTCAACCGGAGAAAGTTACTAAGCGAGTAGAACGAGCTAAAAATCCGAAGCGCGTAGAGCAGGGTAAAAAATTGGCGGAACATTACAAGAAGATGAAGCAACAACTCGTTAAGATGAAATTAGCGGACGAAGCTAACGGTGAAGAATCTAGCTTTACCCAAACGGCCTTTGAAAACAGAAGCTTGATATTCGGTGGATTGGGCATCGCGGGGGTTGTGATCTACTTAATTTGGAGAAACAAGTCGAGCAGTTCACAACCTAGCGCACGACAAATTATTCAACCAAAAGCGAGTAAAGCGATAATTCCCAAACAAGAACCAGATTTGGTTATGGATTGAATTTAAAAGTTCCTTATTATTAAATATGAGTAACGCTAAATCATTCGACGTAAACGGAATCGCAAATACGGTTTATCACGGTGCCGTCGTTTCAGGAATTTCTATTGGTTACGCAATGCTATCAAGCAAACTATTTAAAATTAAACCACTAGATCTAAATAGATTGTCCGCCGAAGACGCGTTAAAATTAACCGCGTTGTCTAGCGGCGCACTAGCCACCCTGGGTTGGTTGGTAGCTCAGGGTATTCTACCCGCGAGCCTACCCACCGCCTAAAAAAAATATAAAACGTATACTATAAAAGAAATGGCAGAAGGAGGATTCGATCCCGAGGAAATACCTCTCTTGGAAGATCAAGATCAAGAAATAAGCGATCAAAATGAGCTTGACCAAGATTTTGTAAACGATACCTTATTTCCAGATCGACAAGAGACGTCCTTTGTTGAAGGTGCAACGACGAGCAAAATTTTAGAAGAGGGTCGAACGATGTTTATCGGTAATCCCAAAGTTAACGATTTCTATAATTTTTATAAAGATAATTGCGAACGATTAGAGGACAGTTACGATTAAACGAAGCTAAAATTGCAGAAATTCAAGAAGAAATAAGTAGACTCGAGACTTCTGAAGATTCGGATCATTTACGTGACTTGCAAGATCAACTCGAAGGACTACAAGCTCAAAGAGACATATTAAACGGTCAACTCAAAAGCCAAATAACGCGAATTAAAGAAGTAATTAGTTACGCTTTACATTCGGATGACACCCTGGGTGATAAGATTCGAACGATATTTAGAGAGCAAGGTGTCACAATCGTGAGCATTTTAACGGCTTTTAGTTTAGCGGTAAGTACCGTCGTTAGTAGTATAGTGGCCAGCGTCAGCGCTGTTGGAACTCCTAAACCAACACCTGAACCTGAACCCGAACCTAAACCAACGCCGGCTCCTCCTTCCAAAGGTGGAATTACCGATTGGATCAAACGTCAACTGTGGAACCTGGCAAAGGTGTTGAAGAAACTCGGGTTGAAAGCTTTAGGCGCTTTGCCCGGAATCATCGGTAGCATTTTGAGTTGGATTTTTTAACGTGGTGAGTAAAGCGGTCGGATGGGTGGCAGAGCACGTGTGGACCTTGTTCGTGGGCGCGGGTGTTTTGCTTTTGACGTACGTACAAAAGAATGGGTAAAAATAGATTTTAAAAATTCACCTCAAATTTTGGGTGAATTTTTTTTTTTACGTCTTAATTCAAAACGTTTAAGTGAAAACCTTGTATAAAGTAAACCCAACAACACCCAAAGCAACGGCACCAACGGTTAAGGATAGTTTCTCTTCATTGTGGGCGTCTAAAGGCTTGCTTAAAACTGGATTTACAATTGGCTTTGGTAACACTTCTGGTTCTGGTTGAATCGCTTCTTCATTAAAATCACCTTTTAAACTCGCTCCGTTATTCAAACTCGGTACGTATCCAGTCTTCATATCCTCAGTCGCGACTTGTAAATTATTGTTGTATCCCTCAAACGTGCCGATGCGTAAGTCCATGTCCGAGGGTACCAGGTACAAACCCGGAGCAACTACGAAATTCAACGGCGTTTTTGCGTATTGTAACGAATCTTGATATTGGTCGATCGACTGTTCGAGATCGGGACCCGAATTAATTAAAGATTCTACGATCGTAATAAATTGCCGTCGCGCGTCTAATCCGGTGCCGGTGGCCAAAACGCTGGTCTTGGTCTGCGCCTGTGCCCCTAGTAACGCGTAGACGTAAGCTCGAATTGATTCGTTTACCTTGGTGATTCCCACGTCCGTCAACCGAGACTTTTTAGGAACGAAGTCCCACCAGGCCAACGTAACCGCGTCCGACTGTGAAATCCAAGTAACTGTGTAGGTGCTCGCGTGACCGGAACCTTTAGGCGGTTTAGCCCATCCAAAGCTCATGTAAGTAGATCCCGCGTATTTACCGTTGGTCACGTGTAAGTCGTGCGCGTCGTAGTTTTAACCCGCAACGGGTACGTATCCATTGTCGTAGTAGTAAGCTGTCCCTAATCCGTTTGACAAAGTGTCCCTCGTTTGTTTATACGATTTATTTGGGTCTACTCCGTATAAAAGGCACGTGTCGGTAAACTCCCGATGGTCGTAATTATTGTGTAACGCGTCAAATACGTCGTCGCTAGGAATGGGCATCACGCAGTCGTAAAATATTTTTCGTACGGTGTAATACACGTGAAAGTTAAATAAAGCCGAGACGTATGGATTAGGGTCAGACAGCAGATCAAAGCCCACACCGCAGGCCGTTGTCGCGCAATAGACCGCGAAATTAAATTGATTTTGGTAAAACGATATCGCCTCGGCAGACCAGCGATTTACCGCTTCATCCGTAGTTACTTTTGGTAATTTATACGCGTGCGTTAAATTTGGAAACTCGGCTGTAAAGGAATTGTCTTCGTTTACTAAAATATTTAGACTACTAAAATTGCCTCCCATTTATTTTAAAAGAATTTAAAAAAATCTTTACCAGTCTTTTACAGGTGCCGTTGGAATAGTCGCTTCTCGATAAGTGGGTGGATTCTCTTCGCTCGTTGGATTTTCTTTATACTTAACCGACTTTGTAAAACTTATTCGCCAAGTTTTTTCATAAGATCTTTTTTTAAAACCGCCGCCCGTTCGTTGGCTAGCGCTTCTGCTCTTTCGTTGACTTGACGCTCAAATTCTTCTTTAGAAGTTTCTTTAGTTTCTTCCAATTTTGTAGACGTATGTGATCTAATCTTTTCTTTCATCTCGTTAAACTTTTTCAGCTCGGATAAAATAAGGACAAATTCTTCCTGGGATATGTCACCGTCTTCAATCGCGTGAGATACGTATTCTTCGATGGTATTTAATTTAGCGTCTGCCAAAATTCGAATTTGATCGTGTTTTTTAGTTTTGTGGGTGAGTCTACGGGAGGCGTACTTTAGAATCGCGTAAGCGCCAAACGCACCTGTAGCGATTCCTTCCATCACGAGCCCAACGGGTCCGGTGATCACTCCCAAAATGGCAGGAATGCCTACGGCTGCCGATGTCTTTGCCCCTCGAGCAGTGAAGCTGATTAAATTTTTTTATCGTCGAGATCAAAAGCTAAACGAACTCGCGTTTCTGATGGTTGTCTTTGGTTTAACTGATCTTCTAAAGCTGCGATTTCTTGGTTTAGCTGCTCAATTTTATCAGCGATGATTCTGATTTCTTCCGCTAACTCGCCTCTTTTATTTGCTTGGATCAATCTGTTTTTAGCTGTTTGTACTAATTCTGGATTGGGAGATGAATCCGTTCTTTCCACTGAGGGTATACCGGGCGGTCGTTCGCCAAGTACCCCCGCTGGCCTCCCGTCCAAGCTTGTATCCCACTCAATTTCAGTAGCGTTTGTTACGTTAAAATATCCAGCTTCAAACTGAATATTCTTTACTCGGACGACTTAGTCGCCTTTGGTGTTGTTGATCTTGTTTTTCAATCTAAACGTCTGCGGGTTCTCGGTCAAGTGAAAAGTGTGCGTCTCCATTTTATTATATACGTTTTATACGTCTTGTTTTGCGAGGTTAAACTTCTCCATAGCGTTTTTCCAGTGCTTATCCGAGACTTGAAAAAGTTTTTTAACTTCAGATTCGATTTCCCCAGTGACGTCTTGATAACAGACTGCAATTAAAGCCTCCAACGGTTTACCTCGAGAGATTTTACCCGTTTAAAACTCGGTTCAACTTGTATTCTATTTCACCCGCTTCGCCGTTTTTAAAACAAAGTGTTATATTTTTGTAGGGTTTTTCTCGATTTTGGCGGCTTAGGTTTTTTCCAAACGTGATGATTAAAGTACCGATCTCCCATTTCTGCGGGGGTGTACGAAGAAACCCACC